>NC_091734.1:9913085-10213821 GCF_030179905.1 Drosophila bipectinata
CTTAATAGTTTAAAAACAAAAAATGTTCGAAAAATCACGATGTTGTAGCGGTATTTCAATCTTATTCTAATAGTTTCTTAAACTGATTTAGTTATCGCTAACATAAACCATATATTTTACACAGTTAAATAGTTTTAATTGTTAAAAATCGAAAAATGATCGATATAATAGCGATATATTCGAGAGATTTGAATTAGATAATCTCCTTAGTTAGAGGTAATAGATTAGTAATCGATAATGAACCACATTCTAAGAGTTTCTACCATATATTCTGCAAATTTTTATAATTTTATTTCCTCAAAATCGATAAGTAATCGATAAAATAACAATAAATTAAATCGTTTTATTTTGTAATACTAATTTTGATAAATTTAAAAAACCATCTTATAAATTCGATAACTACAATCACATGACTGGGCGGTATGTGGTAAGTGTGGGCGTGTCCACTCCCGTCACTTATCGATAATTGGCCCTGTTCACTCGTCACATTCCCGCCAATTACGATATGAGCATTTAGTGGGGCACTCACTCACGTCCCTCACCATTTGCATGCTATTGGGCTCTTAGGAGACAGGGACTCGTCACCTCTAATTAGATATATATTTTTTTATTTATTTATTTTTTTTTTCAGGTGAAGCCAGTTCTTATCGGAACTGTCAGTGATTTAATTAGGAGTGAGTGTACGGCAAACAGAGGTGATGATGGTTGGATGGAATGAGAGCGGAAGATCTCACTCCATGAAGGTCAGATACCCAATATCGCTGGCTATTATTATACGTTGGTATCTAATCGGTCAAATATATAATACTATATAAGGAGTACAAATGGAATCACTGGAGATTAATTCAATTAATCAGATCAGTTTAGGGTACAGTACAGTATACTATAGTATCATATCGTCTGCTTCAAGATTGAAGCCTTAGTATTCTCACTCCCACATACATATTCAAATAATAATCGTGTGAATGATCACTAAACCTACACAACACACTATACTATAGTATTCACATTCATATTCATATCAACAAGATATCAAGTCTGAAAACAGACCGTCTGTCCGTATGTCCGCGTGTCCGTAAAGTCAGTTCATTCGTCCATACCACCCACTCATTCATTGCGCATTAATGCGATAAATATATTTATTATTATGGGCATTAGCCGATTCGTTATTTTTGTCTCTTTTGTTCACCCGAAACAGCCGAAAACACCCAAAAAGCCCCGCGATATCAGTGGCTGGAAGTTCTTAACCCCAGATTGTCGCATTATTGACCCATTTACCAAGTCCTTTTCTTGCCAAAAGATTAAATATAAAATCCTAAAAGATTCTACGGATAATAATTATTATTTTTTGGGAATATGTACCCCATTAGTTCCGTTAGTTAATTGCTCATTAGTTCTTGCAATTTTTTTTATTTTTAATTCATTATCTGGCCATTAGTCATATGGATTTAATCTAAAAATTTGTCTGCTTTTTTTTGTTTGAATTTCTAATGTCTCAATAAAGCAATAATTGATAAACAGATTTATGGTTAAAGCATTATCTTTGAATCTATAAAGAGTATTTCAAGTGATTGTTTTATTAAGTTTATTGCTAGGAAAATTATTTTAAAGGATTTGCATAAAAATTGTTTTAGAAAAATGCGTTTCATTTTAAAGTTTAAAGATTTTAAACTGGAACTATAGTTTAATTTTATAATTTATAATTAATAATTTTTATAAGATATAATAATATTATAAGCTAAAAGAAATCATTTCTTAAAACATCTAAATGTTTCTTTCAATAATTATCTATATTTATCGATTATGTACCTTTTCTAGTTATTTTTCATAGTACATATTTCTAGTTCTATAGCCTTTTAGAACTGAAGAGCTACAAAATGATATTGAAATTTAACACAATAATAAAAACAAAGGCTAAAATCAATCATACATTAAAATATACAAATGTTTTAATGATAATTATCAATTTTTTTATATTTTCTAGTCATTTTTTATAGTAGCTATCCCTAGTTCCAGAGACTCTTAGAACTCCAAAAGCTACATATTGTATAAATTATTGTGTAAAATCAAATTTTATAGTATCTAGAGGTTTAATTGATAATTATCGATAGTTATCGACTATGTATCTCTTCTAGTCATTTCTTATAGTACATGCTACTAGTTTCATAGTCTTTTAGAACTAAAGAAATACAATATTATGTATTAAATTAATGAAATAATAATAATAAAGGCCAAAATAAATAATCTTTTAAAATATGCAACTGTTCTATTGATATCTATCGATATTTATCGATTATGTATGTTTTATTAGGAAGATTCTTGGCAGATATCTCTAGTTTCAGAGACTTTTAGAAGTAAAGAACTACAATTTGTGATTGGAATTTCATTTTTCTAAACCAGAATAGAACTTCTGGTTTATTATTTATTCAAAACTAAGAATTTTCGACCCCAAAGTAGTACTTCCAAAGCTAATCTTACATCTCATATAAGCCCCCCTCGATCAGTTGGCTTTACGAGGTTTAGTATTCCCCCTAGAAACCAAAACCAATAACTATAAAGAACCAAATTGAAATGTTTGTGATGTTAGAACATCCTTTGTTGGATGGATGCATTGGAATGCGTTTCGAGCCTCAGACAACAATGTCAGCCCTGAAATAGATAGACTTAATAGGCTTACGTTGAAAACCGTTAAGACGACAAGGCCACCTTGCCACCGGTTATCTAAAAAAAAAATATAAAGATGATGACTGTGTTTGGGAATCGGGGGCATTCTCGGGAAATGACTTCCAACCCACCTCCGATCCGGGGGGGGCTAGTGTGTGGTGGGTGGGTGGTATTTTGGCTTGGGGAAGTGGGAGTGCTGATGGAATTCGAGCATTTGGTTCGTTTTCACACACAGTACACAGAAATCCACGATATCAGAGCACAACAAAAATATAAAAAAAAGAGTAAGTGTGTGTACTACCAGGGGATATATGTAGGTATATATATACCTTCTTTTTTTTTTTATACATTGTATTCCGCACAATACAAAATACGAGCTCGCTGAGACATATTTCTAGAATTGATATGGAGCTATGACGACTCCAGCCGTAGCCGTCGCAGTCGCAGTCGCAGCTGGCTTCAGCGTCGACGCCGGCGTCAGTGTCGAGGCCCGGTGGGTTGGATTGGGATTGGACTGGGTTGGGTTGGGCCAGAGTTTCAGTGAACAAGTGACAACCGCGCGATTCGCCCACGGACTTTCAAAGCCGGAGTAACCAAAAAAAAATATATATATTTATATAGAAACCAATAATCCTAGTTAATCTCAAGGATTAAACATAAATATAATAACCAATAATAAGAATAATAATATGGGAGGCTGTTGCTCAAAAGATCTGGACGACAAGCGTTCGTGGAGTCCCGAGGAGACCAAGAATGGCGTGCGTACCATCAGGCTCATCTGATCGCGAGTGTCCTTGTTTCCACGGCATTATATCCTTATCTTCCATAGAGCACCTCATCCACCATCATTGCCCAGCCGCTGGACGAGGTGGGCAGCACTGGAGTGTTCACTCTGACCCGCACCACCACCACAACCACCAAGACAGTGACCAGCAGCAGCACCACCAACAATGATCAGGACTAACCCTCCCTATCTATCATTTTTAATTTAATTTTATAATTTTTTATACTATTGTTTTTTTTTTTTTTTAAATAAAAAATATATATACATACAGATATATATATATATTTTTTTTTTCAATGCCATGTGTGTTTACTCGAAAAATAATACAGAAACCGAAACAGAAACAGAAATATGAAATCCCTAAATCGATCCCATTCGTGTGTGAAGAGTGTACATAACATATATACTAAATATATATAGAGTCTATATAGACAATGTGAATATTGAATATTGAATATGAATCGAGTTAAGCTCTGTTAACGAATAATTATTAATTGTAATTTCATAATAAAAAAAAAGTTGTTGAATCGCTAAATCTTGCACTCTATTGGAGTTTCCCTTCCCGATCAAGCCGGTGTTCCGGTCAATATATATATATATATCCATACTAAGTGGGTTTTTTTATTTGTGTATATGTAGTTTAGTATTATAATTCTTACATCAATAATTGTGCAAATTAACCAGGTATTTCTCACCTCAAACAACAACACAGTCATAGAGCGTTCTGGTCTTTAAAAAATATATAAATAATTCCCATTCTGAATAAAAACTTGAATGGAATGCATCACAGACTGTATATTTATTTAAAGTCTAATTCAAAACTCCAAATATTATTTCTATTCATCGTCATAGTGTAATCTACATTGTTTGTTTTTTATTTAGTTTAGTATTTCCTTGCTTTTATCAAAATTCGTGGAGTGAGTCATTCACAAATGTGAGCAAATGTGTCAAAATTTTTATTATTTTACTTCCGTTTTCTATTAAGATTATAGAAACAAGAAAGGAAGGCTTAAGTAAAGTTTCCAGATTATATGATAACCGGTACTTAGTTCGTTCTGTATATTATTTGTTTTTTCATCTTAGAAACTTGTTTTCTAAAAACTTTTATTATAAAGTTCTATAATTACTTGGTATTTCTCTAGTACCAGATAGTTTAAGGTTTTAGGAATCAATTGGCGAAATGGAAAGCTCTATGTAGTTTTATTTTCTTTAGTTTTTTTTGTTAATGGCTATTAGTTAATAATTTTTTTTCAAAGCAAATATATTATTTTATTATTATTATGTATTATGCTTGTATTATTAAAAATATACAGTCCCGTTAATTATAACTATTTCATTATTTTCTAAACGTTTTAAGCTTTTTACTTTTTTTTTGTATTAAAGTTAGGATCAGAACACTTAAAAAAAGTGTTTAAAAAAATGCCTTCAGTCCTTTTAAACCATTTTTAAAATTCTCTCATAAAACCTCTTACTTTCTTATCTTTTTTTTCAGTTTTAAGGATTTTTACGTTAGGGTAATATATATTTTAACGGTAGGGTAGATATATAAAGAAACCACCACTTTTTTTTTTCAAAGACTACTTTAATAATAATAATTTATAAAATTCTCTGAAAAACCTTTTAATTTTATTCCTTTTTTTATCGTTTTAAGGTTCTTAGGATTATTAAAGATAAAACCAAAAGATTTCCAAAAAAAATCTAAATCTAAAAAGACCATAGATTTCCAGAATTTGTTACTTTAAAGACCATTTTATGAGATTGGTTTTATTAATTTATATATTTTTAATATTATTAAGCTTAAAACGAAAGCTAAAAAAATACTAAACACCTGTTTTAAAACCACCATTTTCTATAAAAAATTCTAAAGAATTCGCATAACCCCCTAACTATATAGACCTTATAGCCTGTACCTTTATCTTTTATCTAACAGAGTTTAGCTTATCCAATTACCACTGTAACCGGGTGTTTTGCGAGTGCAAGCGAGACAATAGATAGGCAGGGCAGAGCGGAAAGCAGGCAGAGCGAGAGGGCAGGAAGCACCTGCCAGTTCAATTGGCAAACGAGATAAGAGCCACAATCCGACGCATTGGTGGCCGATGACATCAGGCGATGCAATGCCCACAAAAGCCCAAAAGCCACCAGAACCAGAAGCCCACCAACCCAGAACCCATAACCCATCAACCCATAACCCACCAACCAATAAACAAAAATCGAAAGGGGGGATCGTCATCGGCAGGTGGTTGGAGGGCACTCTCTCAGAACACTTAAAAAAAGTTTTGTCTCTCCTGGGCTCCCCATGAGTCAGTCTATGGTCTAGGGGTTTCTGCTTGGCCAGAAGTGACTAACGGCACGTGTTAGCCGTCATCGGGCCAGAGACGATCAGTCACTCCGTTCTGGCCAGGCTTTCAATGTTGTGGGCCATATTCCATTCACACGTTTGGCCCACGTCCATATCGGGTATAATATATAATACTGTATAGTACAGAGATATAGTATGGTAGTATGCTCCGATCCAAAGCAGTTCTCCGAGCATTAAGAAAATGCAAATGAGCATGCCTGGTGGCGGTGGGTTGCGGGTTGCGAAATGCAATTATCAATGTCGTAACTGGACAGTCAGGGTTCTTCATCATAACAACGAGAATAGGGTAGAATAGGGTCTCTAATCAAAATTAAAAGCATTTTTATTTTGCGCCTCAAAACAGGCAACACCGCACCAGTTAGTTAGGTCACCCAAAAAATAGGCCCCTAGGGATATGCCTTTCAATGGGACTACACATTATGCCCCCTTCATAATGGAAACCATAACACCATAACACCACAACACCAATCCATGACCCTTTTTTCTCTTCCCCGATAAGATTAGATCATTCAGAATGAGAACCAAATCCACGGAGAGAACCAAAACTGCGCAGATAATTTCAATCGGAGGCGGAAAAATCCACGGAACTGAGCAGACCCAGACCAGACCAGACCACACCACCCAACCCAGACCCAATCCGTACAAAAAATACGCCAAAAACCAAAGCAATTAAAGAACACATGTCCGGAGGGGTCTCTTTCTCCTCAATGTTTGTTTTTTTGTCATTTTTTTTTTTTTTCATGGAATGCATATGCAGATAAAATAATTTGAACGACCCTACCATTGACTCTTCAATCAACAACAGCGCCCATTGGCAGTGATGCCTAGTGATTTCTAGCTAGGAAATGGCTAAAAAAAAGAGCTATCTTATAGCCTATTTATATATATTTAATTAAAAATCTCAGCAAACGCTTTAGAATCTTTTTTGAAGTTAATTTAAAGTAGTTTAAAATATTCTAAAAAATTTTTTAATTTTCTAAAATATTTCTATATTTTTTCAGAAAAAACTGCTCATACTGTATATGAAATTGTATAATTATTTATATTCGTTTTCTTGTTTTTCCTATTTTATATATTGTTTAGTGTTTAATGAATTTAAAAAATTCCTGAATTAAGCAGAAAAAGTTGAACATAAGTATGTTAAACTTTAAATATATATTTTATTATTTGTAAATTTTTAAAACTTTGTATAAAACCAAAGTTCTAGTATTTTCTTTTCTCTAAAAATCGCATAGAAATTTACAGAAAATAGACCGATTTGATGTTATATAATATTAGTGGTTTTAATCTATATATGATAGATTATATATAGATATATTAGAATAGATAAATATACATTAAAACCACTAATATTACAATTGAAACCTTTAAATAATTGTATATACATGATACATGATGAAAACATGATATAATTGTAAAATTAAAAAATTTTAATATTTCTATTGTAATATTTTACAAATAAAATCATTTAACAAAATTGTATAGAATATCTGAATATTTTAGGAAAATTTCTATGGATTTTTGGAAGTTTAGTAAGTTAAGGAAGCTTAGTATTTTCATAGGCATGATTTTATAGACAAATAGTTTGAATAGGACTATGTTTTTTGTGGTTTTTAGGACATTTTTAAATGTTAATATTGAAAAAAAATATATATTAATAAATAGAAGCCAATTAAACCAAATTTTTTTCAAAATTAAATACCACTGAAATCTATTAAAAAGTACTTATGGGTGATTTAAAAAATTTTTCTATATACGGAACCCAATAGATTACAAAAGCCACAACCATTTGATTGTTTCTTGTGAAATACTTTATTTTTTTTTATAAAAAAGAAATCTCTTGGGAAGAGCTTGGGAATATAAAAAATGATGATAAGCATAAATCGAAAATTGTATTTCAGTTTCAGTTAAGTTTTGGTTCAGATAAGTTATACTGTTGAGATATTATAGAAAATATTAGAAAATAAATATTATAGTCCAATCCTTGCAAAAATAATAAAATAATCTAAATAGAAACCCCCCTAAAGATTAGTCAACTTTAAAGAAGCCAAGGGCGCATCTCTGGCAGAAGACAGAAGGCCGATCGCGAGCGTGAACCGAAAGGGAAGAAAGATAAATTGGAGCGCTCCCGAGTCCAGGCGACGACGATCGGCGGCGTAAGCCAGTGATCAGTGCCAAAGCAAAGCTTCTCGCAACCAGACGCCATCATGAAGAACCTCATTCCGGGCAGAGTCCTCCTCCTGGTGATGCTCGCCATCCTGTGTGCCACCACTGGTTGCCATTCCCTGCCCATGACCAACGAAGACCTGGACCTGGTTGCCCTGGGATCCGTGGAAGAAGAGCCAAAAGAGCAGACCGGTCCGGTGGAGTCCCAGTTTGTGGGAAGGATTGCTCCGCGAAAGGAGATCGGCGGGGAGGAGCAACCGGAACAGTTTGAGACATTTGTGAGGGAGCTGGAGGCCGCCGGGGTGAGGACGGCCGAGCGACGGGATCTACGCACGCTGAGCTACAAGGAGCTGACCCGTCTCCTGGCTTTGTGGCATCTCTCCCAGGGACGCAACTACTACGAGGCCGCCGCCGATGCGGAGGAGGAGGAGAAGGAGGAGGAGAAGAAGCCCTCTGCCGTCTACCACCACAAGTGATGACCTCTATCGCCAGTTATTTGTATTAATGAGCTATGTTTATTGAGTCTGAATGTTGGGGTCAAAGTTCAAAGTGAATAAAATGTGACACGAAAACGGAGGATCCTCTCTCGGTAGGAGGGTATCTTGATAGAGCTTGGATGGGATTTGTTAGGCCACATCCTTGTGCTTCTCCCACTCGATCTCGTCGAGTCGCGGCGGTGCCGAGGGGGCATCCACGGACACACCACCGATCTCGGAGCTGGTGCCGGTGACCACCAGACGTGGCACCTGCCGCCTCTGCAGTCGCTTCGCCAGTGGCGGCACGAACAGATCGTGCTTGATGAGAGTGCACTCCGCGTCCTGGTAGATCCGCCTGTTGCTGTCCCAGCCGAGCAGGGCGCACACCCACGAGAAGAACCATCCCCCGAAGAAGGTCACCACGAAGCCCAGAGCGGCATACCACATGTAGCTGATCCTGTACAGGTAGAAGTAGTGATCCTCCTCCACTGCGGCCTTAGTCTGAAGGAAGATATCCCGGGCGTAGCTCCTGTTCAGCGGGCATCCCTCCGTGGACATGTCCAGGCCGACCAGCGGCGGCTTCGGCTGACCGAATCCTATCCAGAAGCAGAAGGCCAGCGAGATGAGAAGTCCGGCGGTGGCCCCCTTCCCATTGGCCGAGGTCACATACATGCCCAGGGTGAAGAGTCCCAGCAGAGGTCCGCCCACAATCCCGAAGATGGAGAGCGCCGCCTGGAGCAGACCGCCGATGGAGCCGGCCATGAAGGCCATGCCGATGCAGAGGGCGCCGTAGAAGATGGACAGCAGCTTGGAATACCAGAGGGTCTGCTGGTCGGAGAGCGAGCGTTTCGCACAGTAGTGCATCAGGGGCTTGAGGTAGTCCTCCAGGGTGACGGCGGCCAGCGAGCTGATGATCGAGCTGATCGTGGAGAGGCTGGCGCAGAAGATGCCCGACACAAAGAGCCCGGACAGGCCGGTGTACTCGCCCATGGTGTCCACCACGAAGAGCGGCATCACCTGGTCGCGGGAGTTGACGCGCCCCTCCAGCAGCGGGTCACAGTTGCGGTAGTACCAGTAGATGCACAGCCCCGAGAAGCAGGTGCTCACGCTCAGCAGGCACAGGATGGGCAGGCACCACCACAGGGCCGCCTTGGCAGCGCCCAGACTTCGCACCGCCAGCAGACGCTGCACCTGGGTCTGATTCACGCCATAGATGGCCAGGTAGGTGGCACTGCCGCCTAGGATCTGGGTGAACCACGTGTGCCGCGTCGTGGGATCCACACTGAAGTTGGTGATGTCGATCCGGCCGTTCTCCTGGGCCACCCGCCAGATCTCGCCGAGGCTGCCGGCCTTCACCCACGCACAGATGATCACCGAGAAGATGGCGACGAACATGAGCAGCGACTGGTAGATGTCGGTGATGAGGACGGCCTTCATCCCGCCCAGGGTCGCGTAGAAGGTGCACACCACGCCCACAATCACAATCGAGAAGATCTGGTTCAGCCCGGTGACCGCCTCCAGGGCCAAGGCCGGGGCATACACCACAATGCCCATGTAGAGCACCATTTGGAGGGTGAAGCTGAGGGATGCGGCCAGTCGAGTTTCGTATCCGAACCGAATCTCCAGGTACTCGTACACGCTGGCCGTCTTCAGGCGGTAGAACACCGGGACGATGAGGTGGGCGGCTATCGGAGTGGACACGATGTAGGAGACATTGATGATGACGAACATGGTGCCGTACTGATAGATCTCCATCGAAACGCCCAGCAGGGTGATGGCCGACATGAAGCTGGTCATCAGACTGAAGGCCACCGGTGTGATCCCCATGGAGCGGCCAGCCAGCAGGTATTCGGTGGTGGTGCTCTGCCGGCTGCCCACAAAACGATAGTATAGGCCGATGGCCACCGAAATGGCCAGCACCACCGCCAATATGGTGTAGTCCCAGGCGCCTAAAGTGGCCATGACTCTGACTCTGTTGGCTGTTGGCTTTCTGGCGAATTTCTTAGCGCTCCTCTAATCGCACATCTAATCGCTCCGGCTACAGTTACGGCAATGACTACGGCTGCGTTTACGGCTGATAAGTGTGTGGCCCTAAATGGCTGTGGCCCCTCTTGAGATTCAGACGAACACGGGCACGGGCACGAGCACGGGGTCTTGAAAGTCCGTCGGCTGTTGGCGAAATGATGGCTGGCCCGCCAGCAAGGAGGCAGTTCTATTAGCCGCTAACTGGGCCATCAACGTTCGGCCACCATTTACGACCCCGCCGAGAGATAGCGCTGACGGGGATTGCTCATCGAGCGAGCTGGCTGTCTGGCAGCGAGGACCAAAAAAAAAGCCGAGCCTGGTTTTTGGGAGGCTAGAGCTACACAGTGTTAAGCCAACCATAAATATTTATTTGCCTGCTCGCTGGCTGGGCAACAATTGCAATTGCAATTGCAATTGTAATTGTTTTGGCCACCCGCCGCCTCTTACCACCCCCCGCCCGCTCCCCAACCAACCTCCACGTAACACAAAATGTGCTTGTTTGCTTTACGATTTTTACGAGGGAAATTAATTAATAAACATCAACGATTGATGGCGGGACGTCAGCCAGTGATGAGCTGCGACCAGATGAGAGATGCACCACCAACCAATGTAGTTATTGGAAATGGAATGGACTGGGACTGCCAGTGACCTTAACCAAAGTCTAAACAAGTGCCAGACTACAAATACCATAAAGCATAGCATGTGATAAGGTTAGAGGCCTTTATCGAGGCCCCAAAAATAGTGCGGCGTCCATAAATCTGGTCCATATAGATCTATCTATATGGCACGCACTAGTAGTCCATATAAACACACTCTCGTTCAAAAGAATAGTAGCCTATAACTATTTTAAGGTCTCTTCTCAGACTATACATAAAGCTAAAAAGATAGGAAGATTTTTCGACTTACAGTAACTTGATACCAGCCATAGGTATTTGGTACCAGCTTTCCGAACTTTCCTCGTGGAATCGGTGATCCTCGACGACGGGAGCTAGGACGCTCCTAATAATTAAGTTGTAATATAGAAGCATCTACGATGTTAGGAGGCATTTGAGAACTTACCTTTGCATTGGTGGTCATATCATTCATATCGTCATCATCGTCCCAGCGACGGAAATCCTCAAGGCGTAGCTTGACATCCTTTTTGTTGTTTGGAAACTGTGACGGCTTGAAGCTGACGCGCCTCTTGTTGCGATCCTTGCGGCGTTGATGGTCATCCAGGTCTATAGAATAAATGATTAATTAATCTCAAAGCTACTAATACTTTTAGATAGATAGAAGCAGTCACTTACCATCATAGTCCTTTAGGGCAGAGTAGCGCGATCCACCGCCGCCACCGCCACTGCCGCCATTTCCAGCATTATTGTTGTTGTAACGCTGGCCACCGCTTCCGCCGCGTTTAGGCATCCTTAATAAATTCAGAATCCAAAGGTGCTTAGCTTAGCACGTTTTTTCTTTATTCCTAGTTGTTGTTTTCTTCTTCTGCTCTCGAAATTGTTGTTGCTCTCTGTGAGGAGTGTCACACACTATGATGAGTTTCCACTGAATATTATGGACAAATCAAAATCCGCCTCCTACGAAACACCTCTCGGGTATTACTGTGCTGTGTGGAGCTCCTAAATCCACGATTCACTTGTAATGGGGATGACAGTCAAGGCGATCTTCGCCAAAATCTTGTTTGTTGAAATTCCACACAAAGCAACGCAATTTCGTGAAATTTATTTTTTATTGCCTTGTGATGGGAGTTTTTGGCAAACCATCGATAATAGCGATGGACAAAAGAACGATTATTTTCTTCACAAAATTTGCCTATCGATATTGGTAGAGATATATAAAAAATATATATAAACAATAAAAAAATGATGTTTTGGTACTGTTTTTTTTTTTTAAATGCTAATTATTAACGCAATTATTACACATTTGTTATCTACAGAGGCTTTCATATCGCATTTCCTATCGTTAAAATTTTCACAATCCCTTAAAAAAATGTCCTTGCGAGAAAAAACATACCTTTTCTTTAAATAAATGTAAGATTATTTCATTTATTTAAAATTCAAACAGATTCCATTTTAAAAGCTCTCAATATTTAAGTTTGGAGCAATAATTCAAATACCCGGCTCTTGGTTATCGATAGTTTTTAGGTAATCGACTTCGACAGGTCGACTTTCGTTATCAAAACTCATTTTTAATTAAACATGTCCAAGCGCAAGAGTCCGTTGAAGGTGATCTCGGTCGACTCGGAGAACGACCTGGTGCAGAGCCTGGGCGATCTTCTGAAACGGCTTGCCAATGAGGCATCCACCAGGCAAGGACAGTTCTATGTCGGGCTTTCGGGTAAGAATCGGCGGCGAGGTGAGCCCTACTTGGGGTGACCTTGCCGGTGAAGGCGCAAGTCCAAGGCCAGATGTCAAGTATGTCACCTCTATCCACAGGTGGCTCGATGGTCAAGCTGCTGACGAAGGCGTTGATTGAGTCCGATCTGGACACCAGCCTCTGGCTTTTCTTCTTTTGCGACGAGCGATATGTTCCAGAAAACAGTGAACACAGCACCTACCACGCTTACAAGAAGCAGTGGGCCAACGAGCTTCCCTCCATTCGAGACGAACAGTTTATAAAGGCCAATACCCTGTTAGATCTGGACAGCTGCGCGGAAGACTATGAAGTAAAGATCAGGACGGAGGTCCCGAAGACGGGCTCGCTGCCCCAGTTCGATCTGCTGCTCCTGGGCATGGGACCCGACGGTCACACGTGCTCCTTGTTCCCAGAGCAGCCGGAGTCTCTGCGTCAGGACGCACGACTGGTGATCCCCATTCGAAACTCGCCCAAGCCTCCTCCGGAGCGGATTACCTTCACCCTGCCGCTGATCAACAATGCCAGGCATGTGGCCTTTGTAGTAACGGGCGCTGAAAAAGCTACTGTGGTCCAGGTGAGTTAATGAATTTAATTTCAAAATCAATTATTTAATCATTATTCTTTTAAGGACGTTTTTGTCCATGTGGATAAGACTTTCCCCTCCGCCTGGGTGGATCCTGAAAATGGAGACTTGACTCTGATTGTGGATGAAAATTCTGGAAAATATGTTCGTTCCTTGAGCTCTTAACTTTAATAAATCATTTTTGTTAATTATTTTTTATTAAAAAAAGGAAAATGATAAAAAAAAAGAGATTGGTGAACCTGTAGATATATTTTTGATAAATACGTACTTTGAAATACATGTTTTTTAATTTTAATAAAATGAAAACAAATTTAAAAATTAAAAACATTAAATTATAAAAAAAAATCAAAAATTAGGATGTTCTTAGTTAAAGATCATCCGGTTATAATGGTTATCGATAGGGCACATCCGTATCCGATGTTTGCATTAATGCTTAGAGTGACCATAGTTTTGGTAAAAAAAAATTGGTAAAATAAAAGAAAATAGCAAAATCCGGGGATATGCAACAACAGCAGCGGCAACGGTAATAATTGTTGATGAGCCCTTGCTATAGCGATACCTTGAGCACGCGCAACCTGCCATGGCATCGCCCCATCCGCAGCCGGGCACGGATCCGGAACAGGAGTCGGAAATCCCGCCCCAGCCGGCGGGATACGAAAAAGTGGATGCCGTGGACCCGGATCGCGTATGCCGTGTCTGCCTTAGAAACGCCAGCCAGGAGCCAGGAGAGCTGCACTTCATCTTTGCCGAGGTGGCCGTGGAACAGGACGCCAACCTGGCCCGCATCCTGGAGGAGTGCACAGTCCATCCGTGCGAGAGGCAGGATGGGATGCCATCGCACATGTGCGGTTCGTGTGTGGAGGCAGCACGCAATGCCTACCGTTTCAAGCGGGACGCGGAACGCTCTTATTGCTCACTGGTAGGTCTCCTGGGGCGTTCTCCCCAGTTTAAGGCTTCCGGCGCCGAGGCGTCCACCCAAACGGAGCAGGTGGCCCTATTGTCGTGCGAGCTGTGTCACGACAAGTTCCTGAACAGCATAGATCTCCGTTTGCACCGAAATCGTGTCCACCGGTCGGCGAAAGAGTACAAGGAGGAGGAGCTGAAGTGCAAGTTCTGCCCTCAGAGCTTCCCCCATCTCCGGCAGCTGCGCATCCACCTGGCGAAGAGCCACGACCAGACCGCTCGGCTGCAGTGCGGCCACTGCCCGCGGACGTTCACCCGGAGCGACCATATGCTGCGCCACATGCGCAACATGCATAATCGCTCGGAGGACGATCTAACAGCGGCCTGGGCTTCAGCGGATCACGATGAGACGACTATGGAAGGAGCGGAAGGCGACGAACTGGTCGCGGCTGAGGTCCTGCTTAACGAGGAGGGCGATGACCAGGAAGACGGAGCTGCCCTAGAGTGCAATACAAACCCAATTTCCAGCAACGAGGAGGAGGACGATGACAACGACGAGGCCAAACAGGCTCTATGGTTGAACATCAAGCCGGAGCCCTGCCTGGAGGCTGAGGAGGTCGACCTGGTCGCCCAACTGAACCTCGAGAAGAAGCGGCGACGACGGGAAAAGGCTGTCTTCTCAGCCGAAGCCTCTGGCGACGCCCATGTGAAGAGTAAGTGTTCATCACTTGGCAGAATCCACCGAAACTCATTTCCATTTTCCATATATTCCTTAGGCGAACCCAGCGGTGACTCGCAGATGAGCATCAAAGTGGAGCGGGGTGGCGACGAAGATGCTTTTATGGGCAGTGAGGACTTCCTGGAGCATCTGCGGGCTGCCGGGGAACTGCCGCTTAGTGACGACGATCAGTTCTACAACTACGTCGAAGAGGAAAGCTGTTTGGACGACGACGACGAGGAGGACGATGATGGCGATGGCGAGGATGACGACGACGGGCAGGGCCGAGGGTTCCGGTTGAAGCAGGAACCTCTGAAGGGCGCCGGCGGGCGTTTGGGGAAAAAAGGAAAGCGACGGCGTCGCCGCAAAAAAGAGGGTTCTCCCACATCCAATCCGGAGAACCGGTGCGAGGTGTGTCAGCGCACCTTTTCGCGCCACTGCCACTTGCTGCGCCACAAGCTTTCGCATCTGGAGAAGAAGCCACACAATTGCCCGCACTGCCCGAAGGCGTTTGCGCGCAGCGATCACCTAAAAGCGCACGTCCAGAGCCTGCACAGCAACAAGGAGCACAAGTGTAGTCTCTGCGAGGCGGCGTTTGCTCGTCCGGAAGCCTTGGAGCGGCACAAGCTGAGCAAGCATAATGGGGAGGGCCTGGAGCCCGGCAGCGAACTAAAGATGCAACTGGCCGAGCACACTTGCGAGTACTGTTCGAAGCGCTTCTCCAGCAAGACCTACCTGCGTAAGCACACCCTGCTGCACACCGATTTCCTGTACGCCTGCAAGAGCTGCGACGAAACGTTCCGGGAGCGGGCGCTGCTGCGGGAGCACGAGAAGACCCACACGGGGCAGAGGAACTTCCTGTGCTGCATTTGTGGCGATAGCTTTGCCCGAAACGACTACCTCCGCGTCCATATGCGGCGCCACAATGGTGAGAAGCCGTACAAGTGCCGTTACTGCGTCAAGGCCTTCCCCCGGGCCACCGATCTCAAGGTCCACGAGCGGTAAGTGCTAATCCTTTCCAGATTCTAGACTGTAACTGATAACTGTTGAAATTCTAGCTACCACACGGGCACTAAGCCAAATCTGTGCAACACCTGCGGCAAGAGCTTCCACCGGGCCTACAACCTGACCATTCACATGCGCACCCACACCGGAGAACGGCCCTACAAGTGCGACCAGTGCCCCAAGAGCTTTACGCAAAGCAACGACCTCAAGGCGCACATCCGCCGGCATACGGGCGAGCGCTACAAGTGCCCGCACTGCGACACCTACTTCCTCCAGCTGTACAATATGCGCAATCACTGCCTCACCGCCCACAACAAGCACATCGAGACGAAGACGGGTCGCCTCCAGCGAACGGGTCTGCTGGAAGAAAGCGCTCAGTCGCATCTCACTACGGTGGTGATGCCGCCGGCCCGTTATCCCGCCGGCTCTGATCCCCAGCTGTCGGCCGCCATCGGAGCCGATAACTCCTCCTCCACCACAGTCATTCACTCGCCGGGCGCTTACCAGAACAGTGGCGTAACTGCAGGGGTACTGGCTCCGGGTACCACCTCGTCGGCGGCGGGAAATACCCTGGACGGGAACAGCTTTGCTCCGTCGAGTGCTCCGTTTGGCGCCTTCAACTTCCCTCCCGTCGTAATGGGTAAACATCATCTTCCTTTTGCATATTGCCATCTTTTTCTAATAGTTCTCTCCGTCTCTGTCTTTTTCAGCACATCTCATGTACAACCATGGCGGTGGCAGTCAGCATAGCCAGAGCGGCAGCGACACCGCTAAATAGCCGACGTTGCAGAGCCACTTCATCCGAACACAGACAACTATTCCAGTGTAGTCTTAAGCTTCCATTTGTACATAGCCGAGGCAGGCGATGAGAACATCAGGTGGCTGCCATACGAATTGTACATCACAGGCGCAGGACCAGGCACTGTCCTGTGCCTTTTTTTTAACATGTTAATTTGTATTTAATAGTCGAATAAGAACTGCCCTACATTGCCGAATATAGTGTAGGCGGTTGGTACAATTTTTTAAAACATACATCCGGGTATGGTGTGTTTCATAGGAGGATTTGCTCCTATCTCCTCGGATATTTAATTATTGAGAAAAATAAATACTAAAACCTATGTATTCTTGAACTTTATTAGTCAGGAAATGGAACTGGGTTCAGACTTGGCTAATCCTTGGAATAGTTACTACTTATTACAGATTAGTTTCCACCTATATGAGGATCTAGGAGAAGGACGATGTTTTTTTTTATTTTTATTAGTTTCCATTAATTTATTATTTATTTTCCAAAAAAGTTCGTATTCTAAAAATTATAACTTTTGTTTAGATTTTCTGGTGTTGATCAGGTAATACCAATGAGAATCGAGGAGGAAGGCATTTTTTAACTAATAATTATAATTATAAGTAGCTGATTACTAATTACTTAATTTATTAGTAATTACTATTAATTAATTTATTTTCATTCACAGGGGCTGTTTAGGTGCCCCCTATGAGAATCGAGGAGGAGGGCGCTGTTTTTATTAATTAAATTTATTTTTTATTTTTTTATTGAATTTCTTCTCAGTTAAAAACATTTAAGGCTATGTTTTAGGCAAAAATGTCCCGATTGCCTAAAAGTATGCTTCAAACTTAATTTTCTGCTCCCATTTGGTGATCTTCATTCCAGTGGCTATCGATTTACTTCCATCACTAAAAATTTAATTTATTAATTTTCTATGTAGAATGTGTAGGTTTTTAATAAGCCGGAGGTTAAGCCGGTGCTTCAACTTCAGAATAGCAGCCTCTCCTAATGCCGTTCTCCAAACAAAAAAATAAAATTTAAAAAATAAAATTTTAAAAAAAAATTGGAAAAAAAAAATTTTTTTTTAATAAAAACAAAAAAAAAAAAAATTAAATTAAATAAAAAAAAAATTACAACAAAAAAAATGCAACAACAAAAATATTACAACAAAAAAAATTACAACAACAAATTACAACAACAATCAATTACAACAACAATCAATTACAACAACAACAAATTAAAACAACAACAAATTACAACAACAACAACAACTAACAACAACAACAACAACAAAAACTAACAAAAACAATCAATTACAACAACAACAAATTACAACAACAACAACTAACAACAACAACAACTAACAACAACAACAACAACAACAAAAACTAACAACAACAACAACAACAAAAACTAACAAAAACAATCAATTACAACAACAATCACAACAGCAATAAACTACAACAACAAATTTTACAACAAAAGCAAGCAATAAAACCTACACGAAAAAAAAGAATTTTCCCGAGTTTTCAGGCTTGCTTAAGTGCCACCTATGAGAATCGAGGAGGAGGGCGCTGTTTTTATTAATTAAATTTATTTTTTTTTTTTATTAAAAAAAAGTCGAATTAATTTTTTTTATCCATTTCTTGGCGCTGCTTAGGTGCCCCCTATGAGAATCGAGGAGGAGGGCGCTGTTTTTTTTAATTAATTATTTTTTATTAAAAAAAATAATTTTATTTTTTGAATTTTCGGAGGTGCTTAGGTGCCACCTATGAGAATCGAGGAGGAGGGCACTTTTTAATTAATTATTTTTTTATTAAGTTATTGTTTATTTTTCGCCAAAATAAGTAGAATTCCTATATCCAACGCTTTTTATTTTGATGCTGCCTAGGTGCCACCTATGAGAATCCAGCAGGAAATCGTTTTTTTAGCTAGTTTATATTAATTTATTGTTTTGTAAAATAATTTAAAACAATTAATTAATAAATTAAGCATTATTAATTCATTCTTTTCGTTTTTTTGATCTAAAAAGTGCCACCAATGATAGAGAATGGAGAAGGAAGGCTCTATTTTATTGAATCAATTTAAATAGATTTATTTTTATAAGTTTTTCCTAAAATATGGAATTATATTTTATATTCAATTTTTGGTGGTAATTAGGTGGCACTTATGAGAATCGAAAGGGAGGACGCTGTTTTTATTAATTAACTGGTATTAATTTATTTATTTTTCATAAAAAAAAAAGATTTTTCAAAGGAGATTACGCTTTAATCATTAAGGTCCTGGTTTAAAATTCTTATTTCGTTTTAAAATAGGGTATAAAATAGAAAAAATATTGTCTAATAGTGTATGAAGTGTTTCTTTATTTTGGCTAAAAGCTTAATGGCCGAAACGAACTTTATTAATGCTATAATATCTATAACTTGGCTATTACTTGGCAGATCAAGAAATCGTATACCTTTTCTCTCTAAAAACTACGAAAAGTATAGTAGTATAGTGATAATTTATATAGGTCTGACTATTAAAAATTGTAAAAATCGTTTTCGAAAATTTTGGAATGGATAACATTATGTTTTGTTTCTGAAGAATGAATAAAATGCAATGTTACCCATATATTAATAATGAATATTGATAATTAATGAAGGAAGGTAGTAAAGTGCTGAGTTAAATATAAATATGTATATGGCTTATTGAAATATGTTAAGAATTGGGCCAGATATTGACAAAAAGGTGTATGATCATGTGTTTGATAAGGTCCTGGGTCCTGATTCATCCAAGAAACTCTTATAAGAACTGATCTTATACTTAACCTTCGTTCTATAACTTTTAGCTATAATTAATAATAAACATTTGGTTATTTTATTTTAACAAATAGAGTTTATTCTAAGACTTTAAGTACATATGTATAAAAAATAAGAAATATGTATTCCTTAAATATATAAATTTAAAAGTAAAAAAAATTAAACTCAAATCTTAAAACTAGTTATCTTCAATATTTTTAAAGTAGTTTAGTCAAAATAAAGTATTTCTTCGTCATTGTACAAGGTAAAAATAAAAAAAAAACGTTTTTGAAAAACTTTAAACTTAATAATTAATTTTTTTAAAGTGAAAGATAAGTGCAAGAATGTTTTTTTTGGGTAAAACTTCATTGTTGTGTTCTATTTTGGTATTAAGAATTAAAGGAACAATTTTAAATGCTTATTTTTTTTTAATTTTAATTAGGGGATCTTTTTTTTCAAGACCTGGGAATGGACATATAGTTTTAAGAGAGGTATTTCAACTTTTAATTGTTAAGATTGATAACAAAGTTTTAAAATAGAAACAAAAAAACTAAAAATTTAAAAATGGAACTCATTATGCGATTCAGCAAACAGAAATCATGTTTATTGGTGCAACGTAAAACGAAAAACAGAAAATATAATGAAAATACATTAAAAAAAAGAAAAACCAAATACGAACGAGAGTAGGTACGTGTTAATTTCAATTAATCTCCAAATAATCTAAAAATCTCTACGCGGCACGAGCATCATGCTCTCCCTCGGCGACGGCAAATTAAATCTCGGCTCCGGCTGTTCCGGTTCCTCGGTTAGCTGCTGGTGCTGCTGCTTCATGGTCGCCGCCATCTGACGCTTGCGGGGCAGGGCCAACTGGTGGCGCATTCGTGGCAGCATCGAGGAACGACTCGGCGGCTGGAACTCCTCATACGTGTCCCCATTCTCATTATTCTCGTCCGTGGTATAGTCCGTCTCCTCGGTTCCAGCACGCTGCGGTGACTCCCTAGTGCGCATCTTTTTGCTGGATCGTGTTCCAATACTGCGTCGGCTGGTGCCCAATCCGCCGCTGCGGCGCAGCGTGTTGTCCAGGACGCGTACCCGCTTCAGCGGTGACTTGGTGGACTTTAGCTGGCTCTGGTTCTGGTTGGCGGCCAGCAGGCGCTGGGCAGGGCTGCGCAGTGCCGGCGAGGCTTTGATGGAGTTCAGTGAGCTCATCAGGCTGCGCTTGGCGGACGGAGTCTTGGACCCTGGCTGGGCGGCGGCTGGGGGATGCAGCCGCTTGTGGAGATTGCCGGTGCTCTTGGTGATGTTGTGTGGACGCAGATACTGCTGCGAGGGCGTCTTCCTCAGGGACATGGTGGAGCTGGACAGCGTGGACATATTGCGGAGTGTGCGTGGCGTGCGAGGAGCCACAGATCCTGGAGCTGGGGGAGGCATAAACTTGCTGGCCGACGACGGGGCCGGAGTCTTCTTTCGCGCCGAGCTCTGTTGCTTGGATTGACGGTGACGCTCCCAGTCCTCCGCCATGCGCTCCAGAATATTCTCGCCGTGCACCAGGAACGGGGTGTTCTCCTGCGCCTCGAATGCCTGCACCAGCTCGGTGATCTGCTGCTCGATTTTGGGCAGCTTGGATGTGATAGCCTTGCGCTCCTTCTCCTCCTTCAGCAGCTGGCCGCCACGATTGTTGAAACGGTTCGGCTCGCTGGCCTTCGCCTCCAGTGCTTCCATGCGCGCCCACAGCTCCGCGCGGCTCTCGTACAGTTCGAATATGCCCTTGTTTTTGTTGTAGAAGCTCTTCAGATCGTCCAGCTCCAGCTCGTGCAGCTCCAGCAGGTCCTCGTTATACCAGTCGTTGTAAAAGTTTGAGAAACGCATCCGTTCCTGCTGGCTCTTCAGGGTCAAGTCCCACATTTCCTTGATTTCGATGCGTAGCTGCTCGATGAATGTCTTTAGGTTCTGGCGCCGCAGAGCCTGGCAGCGCTGCAGTTCCTCCCGCAGCACGTCGTAGGTGCGCTGATTGTAGGCCGTTGACTCACGCACCCGGCGCTTGGCGTATTCGTCGCTCTCCTGGAGCCGCTCCCACAGCACATGGATCTTCTCCCGCATGTCGTCGATCCGTTCGCGCAGCTCCTTGACCTGGTCGGCGAACTCCTTCTGCATGCGACGCAATCGCTCGAAGGTTTCGGGCGTAAGCATGTGATTCACCTGGTTGAGCAGGCGCTCCTCTGAATCCGTCTGCGGCAGGCATTCCAGCAACTTCATGTCGTGCTTGATGCTCTGGCGCAGCTGGTTCATCTCCTCCACGCGGCGCACTCGCTGCTCGCGTAGCTGATCGAGGCGCCCCCGAAAACAGTCCATTTCCTCGGGTGTGGGAAGCGGATCGTCCAGCAGAGGCAGAGGCAGTTCGCCCAGCTCTTCGCACAGCTGCTCCTGCTGCAGCAGTAGCTCACAGATCTCGGCCCGCCGCCTGGCTAGCTCTTCGCGCAGATGCTCGATGCTCTTGTCCAGCTTCAGTTGCCACAATACTAGTGGCATGTCGTCCGGTCGATCGCCAATGTCCACAGACTCGTGGAGCAGACGAGTCAGGTTGCTGGCTTCGGCCCGCAGGCCGGAAATCTCGTCGAGGATACCCTGTTGTTTCTCCCGCGACTCGTTCAGCAAGTCTGTGTAAAAACTGTCAGCGTGATCCTTCAACCGGAGGAGGAATTCGTGGCAGGTCTTCGGCTCGAAGATGTGTGACCACATCACGTGCAGCTGGTCCACGTGCTCGCCGGTCATTTCCAGTATCTTGGCCTTAATGGCCGTGGGACTGCCCAGGACATTCATTGTGGGAATTGAGTATCTTTTTTTGTTGATTATTTCGTAGTCTGACGTGCTGGGATGTAGCTGCTTTGTTTGCTGTCTAATCTAATCACTACTGGAAGGGCATCCTTTCGCACTGTGAATATTTTGTTGTTTCGCCTTTGAACGGGCCACTATTTGGAGTTATTTGGAGTGCATTCCCAATTATTGAGTTCCTGAATGACGCTATGCGAAATTATCGGTAAATTCAAACCGAAATGGCGGCCAAAAATGTTGCCACCCAGTTGAAATGTGTTTTTAACAAGGTGGCAATCTAAAAGTGCTGCCTATAAATTAGGAATTGTGATATTTTTGGGGAAAAAATTAAGTTTTTGTAATGTCTCATCTATTAATAAAACAATTAAATATTTTACATAATAATAGTGAGGATTTTTAATCTTCATTTTATTATTCTAAATAATATAAGTTCCCTTCCCTTACCAACACTAAAAAGTAATGCCCATAAATTCAATTGACAGTTAAATTGAAAAGTTTATTTAGGTATAACGTGATTAAATGCAAATGACAATGTTTTGAACAATAACAGCCAAGATGATTTGTTAAATAAATCTTGCAAGTCATCACCAAATTTTCTATCCGCCTTTTTACTCCGAGTCCTCCTCGCTATCATCCTTCTTCTTCTTTTCGCGGCGCGGGCGCAATTTTTGAACCAGGCTCTTTAGGTCCGCGTCTCCGCGAATAGCGGCCTGCAAGTGATGAGTTGTGATACGCTTACGATTGGCGTCGTTCATAGCCATCCCAGCTGCTCCAATCACTTCTGAGGTCAAGTACTCGAGTACGCCAGCGCAACAAACGGCTGCAGTGGATTGGACAATACGGTTATTGTTGAACTTCTTCAGACGTTGATGGATGCGTCCCACAGGAAACTTAAGTCCAGCACGAGCACTTCGAGATAGGGGCTTTTCTTTTCCCTTGCCAGAAATCTTCTTCTTTGTTGGTTCCTTAGCGGTATCCATATTTTCTAATTCTTCCTCTCCAGAATCCTCATTTTTCTTCAGATTTTCACCTTCCATTTTTAGGTCATCAGAATTCTCAAGCAAATCCATATTTTCTTTTTCGTCAGAATTCACTTTCTTTGCTGCTTCCTTACCGGTATCCATATTTTCTAGTTGTTCCTCTTCAGAAGAATCCAGAAGGTCATCAGAATTCTCAAGAAAATCCATATTTTCTTTTTCGTCAGAATTCACTTTCTTTGCTGCTTCCTTACCGGTATCCATATTTTCTAGTTGTTCCTCTTCAGAAGAATCCAGAAGGTCATCAGAATTCTCCAGAAAATCCATATTTTCTTTTTCATCGTCAGAATTCACTTTCTTTGCTGGTCCCTTTCCAGAATCATCGCTTTCTAGTTCTTCCTCTTCAGAAGAATCCAGAAGGTCATCAGAATTCTCAAGAAAATCCATATTTTCTTTTTTCTCGTCAGAATTCACTTTCTTTGCTGGTCCCTTTCCAGAATCATCGCTTTCTAGTTCTTCCTCTCCAGAATCTTGATTTTTCTTCACATTTTCAGCTTCCATTTTTAGGTTATAAGAATTCTCAAGAAAATCCTTATTTTCTGGTTCTTCCTTACCGAAATCCTCCTTCTTATTAAATTTTTCGCCTTCCATTTTTAGATTTGTTCGCTGAAAATAATTTTCTTTAATGATAAATTATTTGAAAATTTTTCCTTTTTACTTACTTTTTTATTTTCGATATTAGAGCTTTCTTCCGTAGGTCCGTTCGCCTCAAGGATTTTTTCTTGAATGATGCTTTTCCAGGCAGAATTCCGACTTTTATACCTTTTTTAAAATGCCCAGCATGCTTTGTTAGCCAAACATTTTCCCCAGCTTTTAATTTAGAGCTAGGACATACTATTTCTAGTATATACTAACATTTTTCTGGTATAATCTAGTAATATCTGAAGGATCTACTAGTAGTAGGACCTTAATTTCTCTGTTTAAATCAAAGCAGGCCTTTCCTTTAATGTCAAAATTAAGAATATTAATGTTAAAATATTGCAAATTAAAGTATATTTTGCTTTTTAGCTAAATTATTGAAAATACATAAAATGGCACCTACATATACATATGAACTAGAAATATCAATTGTCCCTAAAATCGTAAACTTGTGGATTAAGGTAAAAGTAGAACACAGATCAGCAGCTGACACTATTGCATCGGGTTGTGTACATATCATATGGGTAATTGGTGGTACTTCTACGGCGACATCAGATCCACAATGCCCTCACTGTCGTCGCTTCGATTGTCCTCGCTGGACGGTGGCTGGACGCGCACTTGTGGGATTGGACGGTTTCTGTGCGTGATTCTGCCACCGTTGCTGGGTCTTCCATTGATTTTATCGCGACGCAAGGAGTAGTCCAGGACGCGTACCTTCTTCTGCGGCGACTTGTGCATTTTCCGCTGGGTATTTGTTCCCAGGACAGCATTGTTACACTCCAGGGACGCAATTAAGTTTCTTTTGGCAGCTGCCGCCGATGGTTCGTTTGTGTTTTCAATGTTGTTGTTGGTGGTGTTGGGATGGCGCCGCTTCTGTAGATTGCCCGTGCTCTTGGCAGCACTGGGCAACTTCATCTTCGATGGCGTCTTCTTCAGCGATGATGTGGACCCGTAGACGCCCGGCTTGCCTTTGAGAGCCTTTGGCGTTAGAGGCGCCGAAGGCGGCATCATTTTATGGCCAGGATCTTTCTTGCCGGAGGTCGGCGGCTGCTTGGGCTGGCGGAGATTCTCCCAGTCTGCGGCCATCTGCTCCAGAATACTGACCCCGTTCACCAGGAAAGGGGATTTGGCATGTCTCACGTACTCCTGCACTAGCTCTACTATCTGTTGCTCTAGCTTTGGTAGCTTGGCCGTGATGGCTTTGCGCTCCTTCTGCTCCTTGAGGAGTTGCCCGCCGCGGTTGTTGAACCTGTTCGGATCATTAGCTTTGGTCTCCAGAACTATCATGCGGGCAAACATCTCAGTACGGCTGCTGTACATCTCGTATATTTTCTTGTTTTCGTCATACAGCTTCTTCAACTGCTCCAGTTCCAGCTCGTGCAGCTCCAGATCCTCTTCGGTGAGGTTTTTGTTGTAATAGCTAGTGAAGCGTTTGCATTCCGCGGGACTTTTGAGAGTCAGATCCCACATCTCCTTGATTTCCACCCGCAGGCGATCGACAAAGATACTCAGATTCTGTCGGCGGAGGGCTTGGCAGCGCTGCAGCTCCTCCCGAAGCACGTCGTAGGTGTGCTGGTTGTAGGCTGTCGATTCCCTCACCCGCCGTTGGGCGTATTCGTCGGTATCCTGGAGGCGCTCCCACAGCACCTGGATCTTTCCCCGCATGTCGTCGATCTGGTCACGCAGCTCCTGCACCTGGTCGGCGAACTCCTTTTGCATGCGATGTAGGCTTTTGAAGGTTTCGGCGGTCAGATTGGGATTGATCTGGTTGAGCAGGCGCTCCTCCTCCTCCGTCTGCGGCAGGCACCCCAGCAGCTTCATGTCAAGTTTGATGCCATGGCGCAGTTGCTTTATCTCCTCGACTCGTCGCGTTCGCTGTTCGCGCAGCTGATCGAGGTGCTCCCGAAAATAGCTCATTTCCTGAGGCGTGGCCAGCGGATCGTCCAGCAGGGGAATCGCTTGCTCGCCCAGCTCTTGGCACAACTGCTCCTGCTTCTGCAACAGATCAGAGATCTCCGCCCGACGCTTTGCCACGCCCTCGCGTAGGTGTTCGATGCTCTCATCCAGCTTTAGTTGCCACACAACCAGAGGCATGCCCGCCGGACGATCACCAACGTCCATCGGCTCGTGGAGCAGACGTGTTAGGTTGCTGGCTTCCGTCCGCAAGTTGTGAATCTCTTTCTGGACACATTCTTGCTTCTCCCGGGACTCGTTCAGCAGATCCGTGTAGAAGCTATCGGCGTGTTCCTTCAGTCGGATGAGGAAATCCTCACAGGTCTTCTCCTCGAATATGTGCGACCATAGTTGATGCAGGCGATCCACGTGATTGCTCGTCAGCTCCAGGATCTTAGTCTTGTGCTCGACGAAGACCATGGCTTCTTTGGCGATCTCGATTATCGATTATTTTTAATTCTTATTTGTTAACAAGTGGAGGAGACGCTAATAAAGTGAACCGGTAAATTTCAAACTGTACATAGCTAGTAAATTAGTGTTGCAAAATATTCCACAGCGATCGCTATAGACACCGATAAATAGTGTTGTTATGTTTCAGAAAGGTCCAATAGGCAAGTCTTATATTAATGGGAATTTAAGAATTGAAAGTTTTCTTTCTCGGGTAAGGTAGTCTGGAAATTTTTAGCTGTGGATTTGATGAAAGATATGTTGAAATTGGTTCCTTTAATAAAACTATGTTGTAACAGTGCTGTAAAAGCCTACTTTTTATTCTCTTTTACAGCACTGGAGCACTGGGGGTTAGTTTACAGCACTGATTCCTCCAGTGATGGATAACGGTTATCGAATATAGTTGTTTTCCATCGATTTCTTTTTTGCTCCAACAGCTGACCGAGATCCGATTCACAGAGAAGCACAGCAGTCCTGTAAAGTGTATTTGAATCGTCTCAGCAGAACAACACCCGCCAGGAGTGGGCCGTTTCGCGCATTCTCGATTCCCGATGAGCTCGAGCGGCGGAGGCGGAGGCGGAGGAGCCCCAGTCTCCGGAGGTGCAGGTGGGGCAGGTGCAGCGGGTGGTGCAGAGGCGGCTCCTGCTGTTGCGCCCGAGGCCCCCCGAGGTGGCGCAGCGGCGGCTGTAGGGGAGGGTGACGCAGCTACTCCACCACCATCCCCGCCAGCAAATCCCAATGAGAGTCCATTGGAGAGTCCCGTGAACGGCACAAACCCCAATGATGATCAGGATGCCAAACGACGCAAGTGTCTGGAGGTGGACGACGCCCAGGATGGAGCCAGCACTGTAGGTTGACCAAATCCCAGTGTTTTATTTTGTTCCACCTATGATCCTTTACTTCTAATCCTCTCCAGATGGTCGATGCCAATAGCGTTCTCAACAAGATCGCTAACCTGTACGCTGAAAAGCTTATGTCGGACATTGTGCTGCTGGTTGACGGAAAGGAGTATCCGGCACACCGGGTCATCCTGTGCGCCAGCAGCGATGTATTCCAAGTGATGCTGATGAATCCGGAGTGGAACGAGTGCAGTAAACGAGTTATTGAGCTGCACGAGGAGGCATGCTGCTCGGCGGTGTTCCCGCAGTTCATTAAGTACCTGTATGTCGGACATATTGCGGTCACCCTGCAGACGGTGATGCCGATGCTGGCGCTTAGCGACAAGTACAATGTGCGCGACCTGATAGACCTCTGCGTCGGCTACATGACGAAGCATGTAGCGAAGGCGGCCACCAGCGGCTACCTGGTCTCGTGGCTGCAGTACACGCTCTCCTTCACGCCCACCCACAACGATCTCACCGAGACACTGAAGCGGTTCCTCAAATGGAACCTGGAGATGGTGGCCGAGTCGCGTGACTTTGTGGAAATGGATCCGGCCATAATGCAGCTCCTTCTGCAGCAGAACGACATAGTCATCACCAGCGAGTACAAACTGTTTGCCATTGTGCAGACCTGGCTCTTGCACCGGCGCGAGCAAATGGAGGCGACCTCCGGCTCCGCGGCCAGTTGTAACGCCAGCTTCATGGAGCTCATCGAACAGACGGTAACGCACATCCGTTTCGGAATGATGACGCCGCAGGAACTGTCGCATCTGTCGTTGATGGAGCCGCTGATCGAGTATCACAAGGAGTTCCTCGTCGATCGCATAGCCATTGGGATGAGCTACCAGTCCGGACAGGAGGATCGAGTGCGGGAGGTGCGAGCCACCGAATCCGGTGAACTGCAGTTTACGCCGCGCCTCTACTGGAACGACACCTGGAGCGTAGACATAGATGTGCACAATTTCGACGAGATCGAGGACTACAAGAACTACGTGAAGCTCTTCTTTTCGCAGCGTCACATCGCCGAGGTGGAGGATGGTGAGCTGTTTCTCGTAAGGGTTTCCCGCCAGTCCTATATATATTGTGATTTCTTTGAACAGATCCCTGTACCACCTGGGAGATAGAGTTCTTTCCGCGCGGTGTCATGTACAACAAGGCCAAGATGGTGTGCGGCGAGGATGTACCAGGCTGCTCCCTGAATACGGTTCGCTTGCGAGTGACCTGCAAGCACCAGAACATAGGCGAGGAGCGATTCAAGGTAAGTCAGTCCAGGGCGGAGGAGGATCTAACCATTTAATGGACCGTTTCATGTCATTCCAGATTGCTGTGCTGATCGTTGGCGTGCAGAACACGATCTCACATATCCGCACGGTGGTGGAGCGCACGGAATACTTCTCGGACACGTCGCGCGTCATCAATTTGGACAACCTGCTGCCGTACGAGGAGCTGGAGCACACATCCCCCTACTTGAGTCCCCATTTGACGGGCAATCAGCGGAACACACTCACCCTGCACGTCCTCATCACGCCCATGGGTGCTCACACGTGCCGCGATGCGCCGCCGTTTCAGTTTTAGGCACCCAGCCGATCCCTGATCCTGCCGACATCTCCCGACATAATTTCATTCTTCCATTATATTTTTTATGTATGTATAAATCCAAAATGCGACTGCTCCTACACTACCCTTGGGCTCAACGAGTGGCGGGATGAATCTGAGAATCCATACCATCTATCCATTCCCGCCGCCATATGTTAAGTTTTTCTTTTTTTGATTTTTTTTTTTTTTTTTTTTTTTTTAATTTTATCCTCACTGAGTTATATGGCGCTAGACTTTGGACACAAAAGTCTTTCAGCTCCAGTGAACCCCCAGGCTAAGGTATAAGATTATGCAATAAATGTCACCATTTAGAAACGAACCACAAAGCCCCCCGCCCCCCCATCCTGTTCTCTGAACGGACGCGAGTCTCTCGGTTTCAGGCTGAAATTTTCAAGAAACTCGTCGCATCATGTCGCATTCATGTTTTACAGCCAATAGGCGTTGCGTTGTGTGTGTGTGTGTGTGTTGCCCGTTGGGTGGGTTGATCCATTTACGAGTGCGTTTACAGTACGGGATCAACCTGTCGCGTCTTAAGGAATCATCACGATTATCTTTATGGGCGACGAACGCTGGGAGTGACTTGGCCATAATAGAGCGCTCTCTCTTATGGAAACTTATGGCTGGATCTATTGGGATTGAAGTCTCCAGATCGCCCAGACTCGGTGAAACGAATATAAATCGGTGTATTATATAGAAGAAGTCATCAATCGAATTAATGTTGAAATAAATGTAGTGATTGTTGATCGAGTTTATGTTTTCTATGGACTGAATTATAAAGAGTTACTATCATACTTACAATTAGATATTAATCACCTATCAAATGACATTAGTTTTTAATCTCTGTATCGCCCTCTCATGAAATTGGTCAGCTTTTAATAAGAATTTGTAAAATATATATGTATATGTAATGTATGGTAGATACTATATTTCCCCCAGTGTGTGAGTCTGAAAAAATATAGATCCTATCGCGATATCCGATGATCATAATTGTAAATTAAAAATGTTACAAATTACCTACTATATAAATGTGTATACAAAATGAGTATTTACAAGAGAATATTAATAAATTAACTTCATTACTTTTAAATACCTTAATGGCTGTTTATTTATTCGCTCTCCGGGTGGTAATTATAAACCAAGGTGGATTTAATGTTATTAATATTCTTAAGATATCTTAAGAAGAGTTTTTTGGGGGGCTACACTTTCTTATCGCCGCCTTTTGCACGATTGCTCACGATACTGACTTGCAGATTCAAGAATCTTTCACTGGAGATGGAGATGGTTCTTCTACTAGTGCTGGTTATTTAAGATTTACAACTTGGATATCTCCGCAGTGGTATGGATTTTATGGCTTATACCAGAGTACCTCTCAATATAAGAGACAGAGAGAGAGAGAGAGCTTTACAGATCGGACTTTGAAGCACGTATCCGCTGTTAGACACCCGGACGTACTTTTAAGAACTCTCTGTCACGGGCCTCGACAGTTGGCCGTGAACGGTGCTCCAAATCACAACATCAGCCACTCCGGACGTTACCTACCAGGACCAGGACCTGAGGATCATGGATAATCCCGCCTATGTGATCGATTGCGATCGAGAGTTCGGTGAGTGTGGAAGACTGGAGAGAGATTAAAGGATATTATTTGTAAAAAGTGCATAGAATCTACAAAGATCCGAAGAAAAATAATATAAAACTTGGCAACTATTTTGTTTTTTGTTTGCTATGCTTTATTATTGCCAAAATGACTTTTTTTTTTTTTGGTATACATATATAAGATATACATGCGGTATATAAGATATATATATGCGGTATATGCCCATCAGTTACAGATTCAATTCTATATGGTATTCTTTAGTTATTATTGATGAATTCTCAATTCTCGTGTCCTTGAATGCAGATGCAGTTTCCCTTACCCTTCCCTTTCTCTCAACCTTTCCTCTAATACATATATTCCTCTATATTGTATATTTTGCCCATTTTTCTCTTAGTGTAGCTCTGTTTTTCAATTAGTTTTCAAGTATGTGAATAGACCGAGAAAAAGTCACGTCAGACATCGGTTATATGTGGGTTATATAGGCCCCTCTATATAATACCGTAACATAACTCGAGAAATGTTTATCTTTTTTGGATGATAATCGTATAACAGATATCTGACAGTTCTTATAGAAGCAGTTCCTTGTGAGATGCTGATGTGTAGATGTGTTTTAAATGCTGATTATAGTGACTTTAATCCGCCTCCTTGGTACCTTGGCGGGGTACTCCATGGATGGTATTCCTTTTCGCTAATTTGGTATTTTTTTTTAGTATTTTTGGTTATTGGTTTAATTGGTTTACTGGCTACTTTTCGGTTTTGGCTAATTATTGTAGTTGGTGTAGCATTTGCTAGCTGCCTGGAAGCAGTGTTCTAGGTGGGGTGAGTTTGCTGCTGAGCTTGGTGAGGTGAGCCGCCTGATCCGTGATCCTGGATCCTTATCGAGTGACATTTCTACTGAAGTGGGTCCCGTATAATGCGTGTATGGGTGTGGGTGTGGGTGTGGCTGTGGGTGTATGTCATTATGTATCATTTGGTATATTAACTATATCTTTCTTTTGGCTATGGTTTCAACTATCCTTTTGTTTTTGCAGTACATAACATTATTAAACCTCTATATGCGGCCAAATCTGGCTCTATATATATAGTCTGTTCCAAAGCTCAGTACTGACAAAAGATGACCTGTATCCTCGTTTGCCAGTTCTGAGCCCACTTGAAGAGTAGTCCTGCCCCCTCTAAACAGTGTCTGTGTGTGTGTGAGTCGGGATGTAATAGGTGCTCCTCCGATCCCGAACCCCATCCTCCTGGCTGATGTGTATTCCTTAGTCCTCCTCCGAGGTCATTTACTTCTCGAAGATCAGCTCGCCGGTGAGGAACGGGTTGAGGTAGGTCTGGGCCTCGTAGCCGGAGACCGAAGCTGTTGTGGTGCGTCGCCGTCCGCCGTTCTGTGTCCCGCCGCCCCGCCTCTCGCCGTGGGCATGACCGTGGGCGTGGTGCGCTGGGCGCTTCTCATCGCTGGGACTCAGGATCAGTGGAATGGGCATGGAGGTGTAGAGCTGCAGCTGTGGCGGCTGAACAATCGTTCCAGCCGCCGGGTTGAGGGGCGTGTCCATGTAGCCGTGTGGCAAGGTGGCTGCCGTGGCCGCCACGAATGCCTCTCCGCCGCTGGTGGTGCTCGGCGTAGAGCTGGCCGTGGATGTGGAGCCCGCGACAGAGTTGGGGTTAGCAACGGATAGCTTCTTGGGGCCGCCACCGCCCACCCGTACCCGATGGTGTTTGTAGTGGCCACGGTGGGTCTTGCGCTTCGAATGACCCATTCCGGTCATGCCCTCCGCCGGCGGCGAGGTGTCCAGCAGCGGCAATAGCGGTAGATGTCCTTCCGGATCACCGTCCAAGTCACTGCTGATGCTGCTGTTCCCGCCGGCCGATGGCCCGAGGAGCGGCTGCTTCAGCGGATCCCGTTGATGCGGATGGGGATGGGGATGCGGATGCGGATGGGCCTGGATGATCGTGGCCGTGGCGAAGATCTCCTGGAAGCGATTGCTCGCCTCCAGCTGCTGCAACTGTAGGTGCTGGCGTTGCAGGAGCTGTTGGCGCTGCTGTTGCAGGTGGCTCAGGATGCGGTACTGGTCGAGGATGTGCTTGTAGAACTGCTCCGCGGTCACTTCCGATGAGTTAAGGAGGCGGATGGCTATTTTCTCGGGTATCACAATTTTATCTGCAAAACAACGAAAGAGAAAAACAACGCGTGAGTTTATTATCATTGGGTGGGTAGGGTTATAAAGATTACAGGGGGGTTTCAGCGTTTTAAGATCTGGATTAGGCTTTACAGCAGTGGTTTATGGATAAGCTCGTAATATAATAGATATACGACAACAGGACTTTAAAAATAGGTTTACAAAAGTGTTATTTAATAATAAAAAATACGTAAGCTTTGGAAATAGGTGTTACTAACTCGTGGTTCTACTTTAAATAAATAAAAAGGACCTCTTGAAGAGCTACAATAGCGGTGACAAAAGCCCTTAATATCTTTTATATTTAATCCATTTTGGTGACGAAAAATATGAAATACTACTATACAAGTATACAAAACTAGAAATACACAGCTATTTTTTCACGGAATTTTAATTCTTTTTATTATTTGTATTTTAGTTTTTCTAAAATATAATAAGAATATTTTGTACATCTATAGTAGCTTCCTCACTACTTCGTGGGGCTTGTGGTTCGTCACCTACAAGGACAGTTACCCTTAGTAAATAAAATGTCTTCTTTTCTGACAAAAATATAGTTCATATTGATTTACTTAATACTTATAAATTTAATAAGACTTCATTTTCAAATAGATATCCCATAAAAGACACTTTACTATTAAAATATCTAAACAAAAGGGGTCTTGTAGGGGATCTTATAGTTCTTTGGCTATAAGAATGTCAAGGGCTTGCAAGAAATTGCCCCATTCAAACCCCAGGGTCTAAAAAATATATAGGAAAGTAAGTATATAGGAATAAATACATATTTTAGATTTTGAAAATGAGCAAATTTAAGTATTATATTTAGATAATGTTATCTTGAAGTTATATTAAAGTATTTTGAAGTATTTTAAAGTATTTTGAAGTATATTAAAGTTATATAGAAGTATATGTTATATTGAAGTATTTAGTAAACGGAAACATATTGTTATTTTTAAATTTTAGAACCATTCGTGAAAACAATAGTTAATCAAATTCTACAAGGTTTATCCTTTGCTTTATAAGTTAAAAAACCTTCTTTAAAGAAACCACAATTTTATAAGCATTTTTTTTAACAACAACGTATTCCATATAGGAAATGGAACCACCTTATACCTTTAACTAAAGTTTAATAAATCATAAATAATTGAGACCACTTTACCCACTCTTTTTAAGAAATCTCTCTCCTTAAAAAACCCCTCAGACATAAAACATATTCCTTGTAAAACATATTCCTTATGCTTGGTGAAATGGTAAATAAATTGCAATTTGCTTGCCTTTGTGCCATATTGCTTTCACGAGGCAGCGAGAATCTGTATTTAATTGCATTAAATTAGATTTATTGAACTGCAAACTGCAAACTGCAAATGGAAAGTCCACCAAGGAAAACAGCACCCTGCACTCTGTCTCGGTGTGAGTATAGTGTATGGTGTGGGTGTATGGTCTGAGTGTGGGTGTGGGGTGGCAGGATGGTTGGATAGTTCGGTGTAGTTGTGTGCATGACACCCCATTGACCTAATTTCGAGTTGATTTACAAAAACTGAACAAAAAGCAAAGAAAAGCAGGAGAGTGGTTGGAGGTGGTGGTAGGAGGTGGTCTATGTAGTGGAACAATGTGGGCGGCTTTTCCCGCCCATCCTGAGAAAGTCCTGCCAATTCAGTTATATTCGGAACAAATCTTGTCAGCAGAAAGCTTTAAATTGAAGTCTTTTTTTTTTCGTATTTTTTTGGTGAGGCCACGGAAATTCCATCCACCCTATTGTGTTGAAACTTTTGCATGAAGTTGCATTTTTCATGAAACTCTTTTATTAAAAATGCATATTGGCTTTTTAGATTTTGAATGAAAAAGCCTAAAAAGAGAAAAACTGGATAAGTTTTATAGTTTTTTAAACTGTTTAATAAAATAACAACAACTTTTCGAAGTTTTGATTAAAATAATGGCATTAAAATAAAGTTATTAGCGTTATAATAGACACAGTTTCCATTTAAATAAAAAGAAATGTAGTTTATATATTTTTAGAGTTATATTTTTAAATTTTAGGTTTTCTATTAAAAATATTTCACTCATTTTATTTAGTTTTCTTATTTCATTGTTTTTTTGTGTTTAAAAACATATTTCAAGTTGTAAAACGTTGAAATATTACCAAAGAAAACTATTAAGTTATTTATTACATTACGTAGCAAAAAGTTGAACGCTCAGTTAAATACTTTTTTTATTACTTTTTAAAAAACATTTTAATAAATGCCTTTAAATAGAAGAGAAGAGTTGAAATTAAGTACAAGCCTAACCTGAAACGAGTTAACTTAACGAGTAACGAGTAGCGATTAACGTGTTGAATTGACAACCTTCTGAGATCCTCATAACCTTAAAATCTATCTCTAATTTTTCTTAATATAAATAAAGTTAAAATAAAGAAATATTTAAAAAGATATTCTCATAATGAACATAAAATCATTCTTAATAGTCTTTAAAGTCTTTTAATTTTATAAAAGAGATAAAAGATATGGTGGATTGTAGATAGTACTTGAAAGATAGATAAAATTTTGATAAGATTTTAATTTAATTTTGATAAACAATATAAATATGAATAGCTCGCTTAAATCAAATAACAAATTAAAGCCTATTTAATTATCTCTAATAATCTATATAATAAGCCCTATTTGCTTTGTTTGGGGCTCTATTCTCTCCAATTCTTTATGGCCCATAACAAAAAAATGTCATCGCGAACCATCCAACCCCATCGGGGGTTAAGGGTGCTTCAGGCCCCAAATACCTATTACCAATACCAAGCCGAGTCCCATCCCCTCCCCCCAACCCTAGCCACGTTAACCCAAAATTCGCGTAGCCTAGATTCAAGCTTTTTGTCCCAGATTGACCGCAGTCCACAAATGACCCGGCCAGTGATTGGTTTTTGGTCACCGGACCGAACAGTTAGTCACGGGCTTTTGGTCACCAAAATAGTTAACCCGGGAAGTGACCCACCACCGGATGGATGGTGGGAACTATGATGGGAAACAATAAAAAAAAGGAGGACCAGAGTCCGTGATCCTGATGCGCTCCTGGCTTACCGCAATGCGTGGCCTTGGTGACAAAGGGACGGATGGTGGGGTCCCAGATGAAGATGTAGTACAGTGAGAGCATGATGGCCGCCAGTGAGACGCAAAGGACGTAGACGGCGACGGTCAGGATGCGGATGACCTTGCGATTGCTCTGCTGCGGCTGGTAGCAGCGGCTTATTGTCTCCGTGGGCGGCAGTTTCACTTTCTCCTCCAGCGAGTTCACTTTCGAGTTCATTTTGATTTTGTTTCCTTAATTTTTGTTTTATTTGATTTTGATTTTGATTGTTGCCCTCGATTCTAACTGATATGCTTCCTTCTTTTTTTTTGTATTGGCAGTGGCCTTTTTATAGTCTAATTGTTGTTTAAATGCAAAAGTTATTATCGCTTGTTTTTTTTTATTAGTTTCTAGATTTGTTCGTTTTATACGTCGCTTTGCGTGCTTAAAAATACAAAAAAAAAAGGGCGCGCTAAAAATTCTGTTCTGCCAACCGACGTGTCGGACGTGTGCAAGCGAAATGAATTGAGAAAGTCTGGTGAAAGTACTGCAAAGTATCCCAAAATGCTTCTTCCTCGAGAGAGAGAGAGCGAGAGATATGGAGATGGAGAGGACAACAGCTGATTTTTCCTTCGCTTTCGGAAGCTCCCAATCCTTACCGGTTGCGAATGGCGAACGAACCAACGAACGAACGAACGAGTAACGGTAATTGGGATGAGAGTGCATCAGCGATGCCAGCGTTCAGGAGTTATCATGTTCGGTTTGTCACTCGTTTCTTGCTCTCTTTCCTAGAAACTTCGTTTCGGCTCGTCTCTCTGACCTGTTGTTGTTGTTGTTGTTTTATGTTCTCTCCTCCCCAAAGCTTATTGGTGATCTTCGTTTTTAATTTCATTCATAAAATGCACCTTTCTCCCCTCCCATTTCCCACCCCCTCATTTGAATTTTCGGCAGCGGCGTGGGCTTTGTGTTTTTGGCTTTCGATGTTTATGCCACACGCCATTCTGGCATTTTCGAAGCCAAAAAGTACACAAAAGAAAATCTGTAAGAACAGAAACAAAAACAAACCGCACGTCGGCACGTTGCACGTTGGCTCTTTGTGTGTCAAGTGCAGTACCGCCACGCCTTTCGCCTCCCGCCTCCCGCCTACTGCCTCCTGACTCATATATGCGGAAATCAAAATACTCGCTTGATTTCATTTCTTTTTGTGAATTATTTTGCAAACCGATGCCGCCAATCAATCAACTCTGCTTTTGGCTATTTTAAATATTAAATATATGTATGTATGTGGGCGATTTCTTGGGGGGGGAGGGCCTTGCCAGAAGGGGTTCGCTCTGTCTTTGACAGCAACCTTCGCCGGAGCCGCGAAGGACGTCGCTCACCTTTTCAACTTTCGCTGCCGCTTGCTGCCGCCTCTCTGTCCTCTACCCTCTGCTTCTGACAACCTGCCACCTGCCACCTGGGCGCCCACAATTGCATACCTTCGTTTTCCGTTGCCTTGGCTCTCGGCTGAAATCGGGGGGTTAACAAACTGCAACTGGGTCACTAGGACACGCCGAGAGTGACAGGGCGAGCGCTATTCAGGCTTTAGAGGGGAGCAAACGAGAGAGACAGCCTGCACTGGCACACCGAACGATTGCAATGTTGGCCATTGATTTTGTTGTATAAGAACTGCACACACACACACACACATAGACACAGACAGGCACCCTAACAGTTAAAAAGAGATAGCTACAAACACACGCATTCAATTACAGGAGGTCTTCTGCTAACGGGAACTTGGGGAGTCCCCAAGTTGTTTAAATATTGGCAGATGAGATATTATTTAAATGGATATGGGATGTCGATAAAAAATTATTTAAATAGTTTTAAGGATATTCTATTTTTCTATTATTCTATAAGCTATTTCTAAGTTACTCTACTAGTTCAAAGTTAAATCAAAAATTTAATTAAATAGAAAGGGGAACTCTTTTTTAACCTTTTTTCAAAACTTTATTTAAATTTAACTTTTTAATAAATTAATAAAGCAATAATACGCTAAAACATACTTATATCTTAACTTTAAGATGTTGCTTTATGGAAAAGTGTATAATGCTCTATTTATAAAGGTTCTATTTATATAATTTTATTTTCCATTTCCCAAAATAATGAAAAAAATCGAAAGTAGCTAGTGTATATAATCGCATTAAAATAGATATAATTAAACTTTAATATTCATATTTGGATAAATTGGAGTCAAAATTTAATATTTCAATTTAAACTCAAATATTTAAATTTATTATTAATGTAAATTAAATATTTCGATTTAAATTTTAGAGAAAAACAACTGAGAAAGCTATTTTATCAAGTGGCATGCCAAAAAGTATGCTATATATTTTGTCACTTTTATATAAATGGCTATAATAGGAATAGGACCTTATTATTTAATTAAAAATATACTTTTAAAGCAAAAATTAGATTTATTTAATGAAGCATAAACTAAAAGGAACCATAATTAAAATTTCTATTTAAAATTCTACTAATTCTACTTCTATACTCTTTAAAATGTAAGAGATTTAAAGCCAAAACTTTCAATTTTAAAACCAAATAATATCTATTTTTATAAATAAATTAAACCAAAGCCCTAAAATGTATTCCTTGGGGAGGTTTGAATTTGCGTTGCTCTACTTTAAATGCACTTAAATACATATTCATCATGTGGGCCAAGATGTAGGCCACACCCACAAAGCTATCTGCCCCACACACACACACACCACTGTATGTATGTATGTGCACCTTTCCGGCAGCATTGTGGCAGCAAAGTTACCCTCAAGGAGTTTCCTTCGTTCGGGCCACGTGACTAGGTGGAGCACACACTCTTATTCGTATTCACCTCCCTATATACTATATGTAGTATAACCCATAACCCATTTCTCATGCTGGCCTCGAAAATGTGTTTTTTTTTTTTTTTTTGGTCCCAGCCTGGCCATTGCATTTCGTCCTTCCGCCGGAGGAATGCACCGCCCTCGTCCTTTCTGCCTTGCCAAGTTTAAGGATGGTTTATCTACCTGCTTACTTATGTGCAGACAAAACTGATTAAGCAGGCCGGAACTGCCAGGACTACTACCAGGCCAGGGGGGGTTGTGGGTAGCTGGGGTAGCCAGGATAATATGGTAAACCTATAAGAGGGGATTTTCCGCATACAAGCACACATGATACGGAGCAGAGCAGAGCAGAGCCGAGGCTCTGAATTGGATACACATAATTAAACTTAAACTTTAGTTAAGAGAAAACTTTTGAGCCTCCACTTTCTTTTTTTTTTGGAGAAAAGGACGAAGAACCAAAAACTAATGCAATTTGTGGACCAAAAATACGACATATTACTTTGGTTTCGGTTCGGCTAATCCCATTATAAAGTTTTGTCCCTTTTCCAGAATAGGGACCTCATTTTTGGAGCAAAAAAGGACACACACATGATGTGATTATATGTATGATTTAAATGCAATTATTTCAAATTGTGTTGATTGAAGAGGCGGCAAATTAATTAAATGCTGATTACATTCTGGCAAATTGCTTTTTGAATAAATAACGAGAGAATGTATTTATTGGAAATATATTTATTGAATATTACGCATACGCCCCGTTGCCGCATTGCCCTATTGAATGTGTTTTCATTTCGTTTGAAAGGCTTTTCAGCTTTTTAGTCATTTAGCTTTTCAATTTTAATTATGGCCAAGAAAAAGGACACTCTACACAAGTAGAATAAGTTAATTAAAACATATTATGACTTGTTTGGGACAACACTGCGTATACTTAATTGAAATCGAATCGAATTTTAAATCGAAACCTACCAAAAAGAAAAAGGCTTCTGTAGGGACCTCGTTTGTTAACCAAATACGGGGGCCTTCTTTTGGCCTTTGAAGACGGGCGGCATTCTGGAGTCCCAGAAGAAGATGTGATAGATAGAGAGGAAGAATCCCAGACAGCAGAGCCCGCACAGGTAGATGACAATGACAAAGTAGCGAGCAAATCGCTCCGTGCAGGTTGGTTCCGCGAATATAATCTCCTCCAGCTGGGGCGTTTTGGGCACATAGGATGCCGAAACGCCACTACGTCGGGGGGCACTGCTGCTGGCCAGGCGGACGCTGCTACTGCTGCTGCTGGAGGATGTCTTGGCGGTGTCCGCCTCCTCCTCGGCCCGCACGTTCGACTCGATTATGTTGACGATCTTGGCCAGGTTAGCCACACTGGTGGCGTTGCCCGTTCTGGACCCGGATTCCGGTGGGCCGGACATTGCGATTGCCGGACAGCGATTCGAATACTGATTTTGATGTCGACACAATCGACGATTAAATCAAAATCAGCCCCAAATGACGCCATCCGTTGGGGGTTCCGGCTCTGCCTCGATTTGGGGGCACGTAGCAAAGCGGATTAGTTTTGTGCATGGCTGTCAACTTTTGATATCGACCACGGTGGCTAATTAACACTGCCCCAGTGGCAGTAATGTTGCCACAAATGGCTTTTTTTTTCAGTTGAGAATACAGAAAGTGAGAAGTTAAAGCAGCTAGGGTTTAGTGACTTGAAATGTAGTAATACAAGTACCAGGTACTATAGTTAATATACAAGTATATATACAAGTAAAAAATATATACTTGTATATTTACTATAGTACCTTGTACCTAATACCCGGTACTAGTTTTAAAAATGTTGTTGCTTATTTTGGAGGGCCGTGATGTGATAGTATAAGGTAATTCCTAAGATATAAGGCAATCCCTTTCTATTAGACTTTCCTACTATTAAGTACTTTTTAACCATTGCCTGACAAAAAACTATATTAAAATAAAAGAATTAGGTGTAAGAGCTCCTAAAAATAATGAAAATTTTATTTTAGGATACCCGGTACATGGCCTAACACATTTTAGGGGGCTATAGCCACAGCGGAAAGAAAGAAAGCGAGATATATTGGATGTGAGAGCTTCTAAAAAGAAACATATTTATTATATGATACCCGGTAACTAGGCTTAGGAATATTTTTACATCTTTTAGGGAGCATTGTTAAGTACTAACCCCAATTTTTATTGCTTTTTTTAATTTTATTGCCTATATTAGAGGCCATCGATAGAGTAATACGCCTAAAACCTTTCAAAATCTATTCCCTAACGAAAAGTTCTTAAAATACATATATTAAAATTATGTTGGGATTAAGATTAGATTAGATTAGGATAATTTGGTATAGCTAGGCATAAGAGGTTCTAAAAACAAAAATTGTTTTTATATGATACCCGGTACTACCTATTTTGAAGGGCATAAATGGAATAATGTAACAAAACACAAAAAAAAGAAAAATACTAATCCACCAAAAAAAAATCTATAAAAATGCTGCATTAGTTAAGATATTAAAAAAAAAAAGATATTTTTGTATATGATACCCAGTACTTGAAGTGCATAGCCTAATACTTATAAAGAATTGAGAAATCAACCTCTAAAAACGTAAAAAAAAGGCCAAATCCATCAGCTTAGCCATTGAGCTCTCGTTTGAATGGAAAACTGAAAGCCAGATTAGTTACCATCGGCCACTTACCCAAATCTGGTCACTGGCACGGGGTGAGTGAGTGAGTTAGTGAGTGAGTGATTGGGATGGAAGGAGGACTCCTATCCGCCGTGGTTAGGATCCTAGCCGATGGGATGGGTGTGCTTGAAGACGGGCAGTGGCGGCATCCGCGAGTCCCAAATAAACAGATAGTAGACGGCCAGGGTGAGACCCATGCCGCTTACCCCGCCCATGTAGAGCATCAGGGTGAGGAGGCGGAAGGTCTTCGACTCAAAGAAGTCGTCCGACTTGGGCATCTGGATCTCCTCATCCTTGGCCTCCTTGACGACAGCGGCCAGGCTGGACATCATATTTGATGAGGCACCCCCACTTGGACCCGGGCCACTCATATTGGAGGAATCACTTCGATTTCGATCACAAAACCCAAACAAAAAAAAGCAGGTGAACCGAAGGGTCTCTGTCTCAATGGACGAACTGAACACAATTGAGCGAGTGCTCCGACTAACAGGGATCCGTTCTTTGTCTTTTCGGGTCTTCGGGTCTCTAGTCTCTAGTGTCTAATAGTCTAGTAGTCGATGTTCTTTTTCTGGCTCTTTCTTTTGGTTCTTTGGTTCTGGCCAGCTTTGTTCTTTTGTGTTTTTTTTTGTTGTTGCTATCCGCTTGACTGCTTTTGCGGTTTCTTCCATCGGAGGGCTTGGACAGAGAAGGGGTTTTCGAGAAGGGGTCTCGGACCACCACCGTCTTGGGGGCCAGCGACTAATAAGATTCGCCAGAGCAACGCATCACGTGCTGGGGGCTCTTTAGCGGCCACTTGACCCGGTTTCTAAAAGACCCACCACCCATCAGACCCCGATCCACCTCTTAGACTATGTCTCCAGATGGGTGGATGAATACTGGAGGGTAATGGGTATTAATGGAGGATATTACAGGGAAAGGATAACACAACTGAAAGATATATCAGCTTCAGATCTTGCTATATTTCGGTATGTATCTACTTATATTCTCAGGTCATCCACTAGTCGAGTGGCCATAGAATGACTTTGTTTACCCACCTTTTGGTTGGCTTGACCAAATCCAATTAGTGCCCACCTTTTCCTCCTCCAGTTTCCGGGCATTGTGGGCGAAAAAACCTCCTCCCCATTCTCGAGGCATTCGTCACTGGTACTCGTGCACTTTCTGCACCGGATGACCCCCAATCGAGACTGGAAACTTGAGGTGGATGTCCGGCATGCTGGAGTCGAAGAAGAGCAGATAGTACAGGGCCAGCACCATGCCCAGACTGCTAATCCCGCCAAGATACAAAAATATCGAGATCAGGCGAAAGGTCTTCGTCTCAAAGAAGGGTGACGGAGGCTGCTCCTTGGGCAGGCGGACGTCGTCTCCCTGATCCTCTGATTTCTCCGCCGAATCAGAGGCGGCGGAAGCCATCACCAAATAGGAACTAAGCGGGATTTGGGTGCCATGGGTTCTACTTATAGGGAACTGGAATTATGCCAGCCAGTGAGGGGTTTCTAACAAATGACAGTGATTGATGGATCCTTTTTGATGGGAGCACTTGAAAAAAAGTGGAAAAAAATAGATATATAATTAAATGTATTCTATAACCTACTTAAAGAGATATAATAAATGTGATATAATAGTAAGACCCACACTGTAAAAGATTTGAATGAAAAATATTTCTTATCCATATACCTAGCAATGATAATCCCCTTTTTTTCAAATGTACCTATTATTCAAATCTTGTTCTAACTTTCTCTAATCTGACATATTTCTTTCCCAACCCTATAGCCATCGAAAAGTCCCCGGAGAAACCCTCAGAGAAGCCCCGACCCCACAGCTTCGAGGAGGCCATCACGCTGACCGGCGTGGGCCGCTTCCACTACAAGCTGCTCCTCATCTGCGGACTCTGCTTCATGGCCGTCATGGTGGAGATCATGGGCGTCAGTCTGATCATGAACCAGATGAAGTGTGACCTCCAGCCGACCCTCAGCGAGCAGGGCATCTTGGCCTCTGCGGGGTTCCTGGGGGTGGTTCTCAGCTCCCATGCCATGGGCTTCCTGGCGGATACCTGGGGTCGAGCCACCACCCTTAAGTATGCCCTGTCCCTGGCCTCCGTCTGCTCCATCGTGTCCGGATTCTCGGTGAACATTTGGATGCTGATTGTGTTCCGATTCCTGACCGGATTCTTCATGTCCGGCGGGCAGGCGTGCGTCTTCAGTTTGTGCGGCGAGTTCCACGGCCAGGGATCTCGAGTGCGCCACGTGACCTTGCTCTCTGGCTTCCTCTGCCTGGCCATGGTCTTTGCTCCAGGTGAGTCCTGATATCAGGATAGTTGGGACTTTGATTATATGATGCTTTTCCAGCCATGGCAATCGGCATCCTTCCCCTTCGAATTGAGACCGTTTTCCTCGGTCTGCGATTCTCCTCCTGGCGAGTCCTGCTCCTGGCCAATGTTTCCATCTCGCTGGTTGCCCTGATGGGAATCTCAACGCTGCCGGAGACACCCAAGTACCAGCTCGTCCAGGGACGTCCTCAAGAATCCCTGGAGACACTGCGTACGATCTTTTCCCAGAACACGGGTCGCGATGGGAGCGAGTATCCGGTGCGGGAAATAGTCCTGGAGAGCGGTGGCGCTAGTCTGGGCGATGTCCATGGCTTCCTCGATGCAGTGCGTCTCGTCTGGCACCAGACAGTGCCCCTCTTCTACCGCTCCCGCCTGCCGCACACGCTCAACATCTGCATCACCCAGTTCCTGATCTACTTCCTGGCCCAGGGCATCTTTATGTGGTTCCCCACCATCCTGGATGAGCTGGGCACGCGAGGTGGCGAGGATACGCTCCTGTGCAGTGTCCTGCAGGGTCTGAATACGAATGCCAATGTGACGGAAACAGGGGATGGCACTGCCACCTGCTCCCTGGAAGTGGATACCTCCACCTACCAGGTGATGATTATCATCGGTAGCTCCTTTGTGCTCATCTACTTGCTCTTCGCCTACATCATAGACTACACGGGGAAGAAGAATCTATTGAGTGAGTACTTTGAGAGTATCATATAGTGGAAGTCTATTAATTCCTTGACCTTACCAGTGGCCTGGATGATCCTCACCATGGTGTGCCTGGTGGGCCTGCACTACCTGGAGCAGTTCGCCATGGTGGTGATCGCTTTGACCATGGTGATGGCCATCGGAAACTGCGGCGGCCTCGTCAGCACCATCGCCATGGACTTCTATCCGACCCACATCAACGCCATGGGGATGTGCTTCATCATGATGGTGGGTCGCCTCGGGGCGGTGGTGGGCAGCAACATCCTCGGGCGCCTGCTCTTCGCCAGCTGTGATGAAATCTTCTGGGCGATGCTCGGGCTGGTGATTCTGCTCTTCATCATGGGCTACTTCCTGCCGGAGAAGGCGCCGTCCAAAAAGGAGCCCGCCATTACTTCTAAGTAGGATTAGTCTGGGACTGAGCAGAGAGGCTTCTTTTCAATTAAATCCAAACACTATTTTTTTTTAGATTTTCATAATATTTATATTCATATTTAAAGTAAAATAAAATACTACAAAAAACAAGAGAGTTTGTGTATCCTAGAATCCAGGAGGGAAAGGGGAGCAGCCTGGCTTGGAAATGGGAAATGGATTAGGTAAATGTTTGTGCCCATTCCTCGCCAGCCACGTTCTGGACTGGATGTTGTCACCAAAGACGAGGCCGCAACCGAAGCATTAGCGGCATTAACATTCCTGGAATTCGTTACTGGACGAGGGGAGAGGCAAGCTGGAGGGGAGACCAAAGAGGAGGGGCAGTCCATGGGGCAGACTAAACGCATTCCAAGTGCCGTCGCATCACCAACTACAACTACAACTGCTACTCAGCCAGGAAAGGGTATTCCGGGAGTGAGAGGGTATATAGGGTTTGTGATCCTTTAGGGAGGTACAGAAAATTGTTAAAGATAGGTTATAGAAATTATTGAAAAATATAGTATTATAGGGTAAGTATGGTGTTCGACTACGAATTTAATAATAATATAATTTATTTTATAATTTTACTAAAAAAAACCTTATAGAGTTCTAAAGTTTTAAAAGGGACTAAGGTTACTATAGACAATGTATGGTATATCATGGAAAAAAACTAAGTATTTGATAGAAAAAAAAGATAATTTTAATATGAATACTATATTTTATACAATTGTTTTAAAAAAAGGTCTAAAAAGGCAATAGGCTTCTAATAAAAAAGGTCTAACAAGTCTAAAAAGGCAATAGGCTTCTAAAAAAATATTGTAGGGTGTGTTACCATATAAGTATAATTAAATAGTAATCTACTATGAGTTAAAATATAAAATACCTTCTTTATAAGAGCTTTTAATTATTAACCTCACAAGATGCCAAGTTGCATATAAATATTATAGGGCATTTACCATTCGCCTATTGCTTTTGAAAAGCCATCCAAACCCACTTGTTTGTCTGAGTTTTTGTGCGTTTGTTTTGTTGTATTTATTCAGCAAAACGGTATTTGCTCCGCCGGCTGGTCACAGTCTACAGCGGCACCTCCAGCTCCAACTCCAGCTCCAGCTCTAGCTCTAGCTCTAGCTCTAGCACTGCCTCTGGCTGTAGCTCTAGTCTGGCTCCAACTCCAACTCCAATTCCAATTCCAAACACCAACCAACCCACCGATCCGGTAAGCAACTAAGCAGGTAAGCAAGTTAGCCTGGCTAGCCAGGTAAGATCGCAAGCCAGGTAAGCCAGCCAAGCAAACCAGCCATTTCCAATCATAACACACACGTTGCCACACTGGGATTCCACAATCACAGTCGCATCCAAACCAAAAAATAATAAAAAAAAACTGAAAACCCGTAGTCCAAGTGCGAGGCCAATTGCGATTCCCTCTGCCACAATCTTTTGGGCCCAGAAGAGGCTTCTCTGGTGGATCTTTGGTGGATCGGTGGCCATTGATTGCTTAACTGCGCATTTCTCGACTTATATGGCATTGGCCAGATAACCGCCTAACAACTGCCAGTCCCCAGTCTCGTCTTCTTGAAGCTTCACAGAGACTCCATCTCAGTCTCAGTCTGGGTCTCCATCTCTGTGTTCTCGGTCCCAACGCCCCGTTCCATTAGCCAACGGCATTGGCATTGCCAATTGCCATGCCACATCTGAAAATGAGCCTTCTGTGGGGGCTGTCCGGTCCAGTTTAGTTCGCCTCCTCATCCCACATCGGCCAGGTCGCTAAATTTCCATTTAAAAGCATTTCTTCTCAAAGACGAGTGACAATTAAGACGGTTGCTATCCACCCACCCTATCCACCTCGAAGCTACATAGATTCTTGAATATTTATCCATACCCGGTACTTGTAGGGTTTAAGGTTATAGTACATTGTTCTAATAATTTGGTTCTTTAGAGACCTAATTACAGAAATATTATAAGAAAATGAATTTATTATAGATCTTTAAAATATAGTATCAAAAGATTGGGTTACAGGAATGGCTTTAAAGATAATGCGCGGTACTTGTAGAGTTTTGCGGGTGTACCTATTTGAATAACTCAGGTCTTTTTACACTTAAATACAGTATTCTTTATAAAATTATATATATTTAAAATATATTTATATTTATCTAAAAAATAGGTTACAGCTTTGGACTTATAGATTGAGCGTTATGGTTCTTAGGGAGACTACTGGATAGAATTAGTGGGCAATACCTATGTTTTATATTTATTCAGTTGTTTGTATGAGCTTTGAGATAAAAATAGATAAGGTTATTAGGAATTTGGTTATTATAGATCTAAAAAATGAATTTAAATTTACATTTAAAAAATAAGAGTAAAAGGAATATAACAAGTACCAGTAAATAGATAAAAATACAAATGTATCTCAGAGTAGATATCCATATAGGGACATGTATACATGTTATCATAAGAAAAGATATATAATAAAATGTAAAACAAAAAAATATCAAAATAATTAATAATACCCGGTACTAACTTATTAGTTAGTTAAAATTATATTGCAAATATTTAAATTTAAAAACTCAGCTAAAGATATATTTTATAGCATTGGAACCTAATTTTCCTTTTCCTCTTAGAAGTTGTTTGAAAGTTATAAGCTAAAATAGGCCTTAAAGCTTCATTTAAAAACTATAAAGACTAAACTATAATAACTATAAAAATTAAAAAAAAAGAAGCTTACACTGAGAAAACAATTTGCATAATAAGAGGTGTTTTCGCCAAGTTCCTATAGAAAGGAGAAAGTAAAAATAAAAGGCAATAAAATTAATAAGACTGCACAATGAATGATTATGTGTTACGATGGGAATCGAAAAGTAAAATTTTTAAGACTTGAAAGATCTTGGAAAGTGCTACATATATGAGAGATACATATAAAAGTTATAAGTAATTTGAGAAAAGTATAAATAAAATGGAAGTATATCTTACTATTTGACTTGTTTTTCAAAAGGAATACATTTAAGATATTTTTGAATAATGAAGATGATAGTGGTATTTTAAAGAAATTTAGAGAATAGTCTTGTTGTAGTTAAGGTAAGTAATAAATGATTTTTTAAATAGTCCACCAGTCACCTCATCTAGTGGATGCCACAGCGTAGCTGGCAACACTCCCAGTGTTAATCTGCCACAAATGAAGCCCAGAAGATGGCATTAGTATGCTGGACTTGATTCGGGGTCGCCGGCTCTCAGTTTCAGGTGACAAATGACTGCCAATGGACAGCACGAGCTGACACCTGACAGAGAGTACAGTATACAGTGTAGAGTCTACCTACCTGTATGTGCTTATCCATCCGGTTGATGGGCCCACCAACCGACCCACTAACCCATAATGGCCGCAAATTAGCATCGACATTAGCTCGACAACAATAAAAAATAGAAAAAAAAATAGAGAATAAAACAACATATGTATATCTAAAGAAATAATAGCAACAACACTAGCGATGCTGGGTAATGATGCTGGCGATGACAATGGTGGTCTCTATGAGCCCGGAGACAGCTTCATCAGAGCCCCATCAGAGCTACATCACAGCTCCAGCGGCTTCATTTGGTTCTGGGTCAGGGAGACGACAGGTGGGAAGTATCCACATTTACATACGACCAGGTACTTCCAGACAATGTGCCAAGAAACTAAATGAATCCAAAGGCCAGCCAGACAATCGGGGCACAGACACGCCCAACTGGAGCAGCACCACCTGGCTGAAGGCCTGGAAGGCTGGTGGCTACGGAAATGGGAAAAGGAGTTAAGTAGTAGCTCTACTTAGTTGGGGAAGTATGGTGGATAAAAGGGGAATACTTCTAAGGCACATATAGAAAACACTAAAAAAAATAAAGAATTTTTACATATACAGATAGCCCCTACTAAAAATTGATAAATATATGAAATTATTAACTAAAACAAAAGCAGCGAATACTCTTGTTAATTAATAACTTAAATTAATTAAAAACTTAATTAAAGAAACATTTATAGAACAATTATAGAGAAAATTGTGTGCTTTTCTTATAGAAGGAGAAATTAAACCCTAGTCACCGTTTAAGGGTTAACAACACACTTGTTAGTCAACATTTTATTAAAGGATATCATTTGTTAACAAGACTACCTTATGGTATGATTATAATAAATAATTATTAATTAAAAATCTTTTACCATTCATATTTTTAATGTTAGAATATGAAGAATTTATGGATAATTTTTTTCAGTGTAACTAAAATAGCAGCAAGTGCTTTGAAGAATTGCAATGATGACAGCCAGAGCGGTATAAGCGTTCGTAGAGGGGCAGGGTGTATGGCAAGGTGTAAGGTGAGTTAGGGAGAGTAGGAGGGTGGAGTGGAGGGGCGACTAAAGTGTGCCGATGGCAATGGCTGTCTAGGAAACAGGTGACGGCGATGCGATGGCTTTTAAAGCCAAGAAGAGCCAAGAGCTCTTCTCAACTCACACAAACAGCCACTGATGATGCCAAATTCAAAAAGTGGACTGTGCATGCGTGGAATCGGAATGGGAATGAGAATGAGAACAGAGAACGAAGAACCGAGAACCGACAACTGAGAATTGGAGAATCGGAGAAGAAGAATCAGTTAAGAAGAATCTCAGTTTTTAGCAACAAAGTTGCCCTGGCATCCATGTTGAGCTAATGAAGCGAGTGAGAGGCCGAGGATGCGATTCGATCAGGACGACGCCCGCAAAGTCAAACGTTACTTAATCACAGTCCCAATTGCCTCGCCAGCAAAAAAAACAAACTGCAACTGCAACAGAGGCAGCAACAGGTGCTGCAGCGGTAAAGAATCCAAAAGAATGCAACAAATCACAAAAATAACGAAGAAGTAAGTCTCCCAGTTGGGTTTCCCAAAATTCAACATACCCGGTAATGAGAATATCTTACATTTTGGGGAAAAATTATATCCAAAGAGGGGCAAGCTAGTGGGTTCTGTTCGTATAATAGGTATTAAGACCCAAAAGTTGGGAGTCTCTTTTGGGAAATATCACAGGTCCAGGTTTTCATAGAGCACTTGAGTATATATTAAAAAGTTTTATAAAATATACAAGAAGTTAAAGAAATCTTAAATTTAAGAAACTAGCATAGGATTTTAAGATCCAGTAAGTGGAATCACTCACAAAAACATACATATTTCCATCAAACACCTAAAAATAGGTCATGGGGCGTATGCGTAATATTTTAAAAATTCACATCAAGTATACGCCCTGAGAGTCTAATATTTTTAGGAAAATAGCCATAACTCGATTATTACTTGACCGATCGACAAATGTTATACCTTCCCAATCTTAGATCTTAAAGTACTATCCATTTTAATTAAAATTTGGCCATTTTTGATTTTTTGAAAATTTGACCCATTTTTCCAAATTTTTCAAAGGGGTACCATCAAGATTTTTGATAAAAATTGGCGCGAAATTTTTTTTGTTTTATTTTATCAATCCTTTAATGTAGATTGAAGGATATTGAAGCCCCATTTCATAAATGGTATTCTGTTTTGAAATCAGTTAAGAAATGGATAAAATATGAATAAAAAGGTGTTTGAAAAGCTTACCAAAAATTTTGATTAAAAACCTTCCTAGTAATTGTTTTAATTTAACTAATACTTGAAAGAACTTGAAAGCTTATACCTTCCCATTCTTAGATCTTCAAGTACTTCAATTCCAAATCAAAATCTGGATATCAGAAATTATAGGCAATTTATAGAAGATTTTTATAAAAGGGTAACCAACCCCATGGTTTTTGAAAAAAATCATAATAAAGATATATAAATATAGTTTTAGTTTAAAACACTTATAAAAATCGCTTATATGAATTCTTCTCTGAGATTTCTTCTCCATATCTTTTAATCGACTATGTACATATGTATGTAATTGTCTTGGAAAAGAGTCTACCTCGGTGAGCTGGAATAGAGGGTATTAAATATAAAACCCGATGTGGCAGAGGTAGTGGCAGTGGCCGGGGATGGGGGGTGGGGGCTGGGGGCAGTGGCAGTGGCGTGTGGAGTATGCAGGCGCGACGGCCAATCAATTCTCAGAAATGAAAACGCCGTCTTCGGTGGGTATTACCGTTGCTGTTGTTCTGCTTCTGGTGCTGATTCTTCTGCTGATTCTTCTGTCGCTGGCTGGCTGGCTGGCTGGATGGCTGGATGGTCGGGCTCTTCCCATTTCACCGCAGCTTGTTGTTGGCACAATTGTGCGAGACTACAGAGCTACAGCTACAGAGCCACATAAACAGAAAAGAATGCGAAGAAATGCAAAATGCAAACACCACGAACCACAACACAACCACTTTCCAAATGCATTCATGATGTTTACCGTTTAAATGCGCCCAGTTGTTGTTGTTGTTGTTGGCAGAGAGAAAAAAAAGAGATGGCTAGATGGGGGCCAAAAAGAGATGGAGCCAACAGCAGCAGCCTCTCTAACAACAAATGAGGAGAAAAGACGGCATGAAAACCGTTGCACCACAGTCTGTGAATTTTTTTTTTTTTTTTTTTTAAGATTCAAGATGTTCTTTTTCATTTCAAGATGTAGTTCTCTTGCCAATTCCGATCTTGCCAGATTTTTTTTATTCTTTTGGTATTTTGGCGGCTAAGGAAACGGAAATTTTTGTTTATTGCTTAAATCGGTTTTGATCAACTTTTGTTCCCATCTTGATTAGTTGTCAACGACGTTAAGGAAAAAAGGTTAAAACTGTTTAACCGTTATGAGGTGCGATTCGAGATAAGGAGGGAGGGGCGGCTGTGAGAGCTGGAAATCGCGGAATAATAGTGGTCTATCGGCGGGTATAGCGATACCGAGCTTCCCAGCCCAAAAACTAAACTTGGCCAAGTGATTTATGCACCTGGCCCACCTGCCAGGCCACCAGAATCTCATCTCTTCCCCAGCGCCTGTCTGCGCTTCTTTTTACGAGCTGGCGGCGAGTGGCGGTGGGTAGAAGAATGGGGGTATTATATTGGGGCGGCAATTGCGGCAAAGCATTTTCCATCCATCCATCCAGCATTTTATTACATTCTAGTATTTCGCTATAAAAATACTAAAACTGGTACAGGCGCAAACTGGCTTTAATATACCATAAACTTTAAAGTTGAAGATTCCTTTTTTCTATTTTAATGAGCTATATTTTAATAAAGGCTTTAAATAGGATATTTTTTAAGATTTTTAAGTTTTACTTACATATATTACTAACTACTTTATTACTATAATTGCATATATTACTAATTAACTGTCCTAAAAACTAATATATTCTAGGAAAGCCTTTCATATTTTGAAAAGTTTATCTTGTTTAAAGAAACTGATGATATGTTAAACCTTCCAAAACTTCAAGATTTACTCCATTATTTAATGGAATTTTTACTCCTTACTCCATATCAACTTCCATTAAAAAATTTTTAGAATTTTCAAATAATTACAGTTATATTTCTTACAACTTTTCAATAGATCTTCCACAGGACCTTTTAAATTTCTAGAGTTTAAATAATTACAAAAGTATATAAGTAAGTACTTGTAATATATTAGAAAACATATATTTATTAATATAAAATAAAGGAAAATAAAATAATGAGCTTGAAATAAATATTATTTATTTTCTTTATTTTATTTTAACATATTAAATCTAGTATTAAATACCAAAGATAATGTTAAAAAGGAGCTGGATACTAAGTCCTTCGGCCTTTTTTCTATAAATATTAAGTATACGCACTAGCGCTACCATAGAAGGTTATCATAAGGAGGGCTATTGGATCATATATAGAAAAGATATACAAATTTAATGTACATATTTCTGTAGAAATACCCATTTTTAAAACAATTGAAGTTTATAATTATGATTTAATTATTTATTTTGTTTTCTCTACTTTATTATAGTTTATTATAATTACAAAAGCCTTCTTCTCTCCACAAAAATCCACTCAAGTTGGCCAACTCGAGGTGGCCGAGGTGTTCAAGCCAAAAGTTCAAGTTCAAGAGCATCAGATTCGAGTCAAGGTGGCTCTTGTGGCTTCAAAGATCCTCCTTTCAGATCCTGCATCCTGTCGGGGGATTTTCGCGGACTGAGAGGGGGCGGCGAGTGTCTGATTTTATTGGCTGCTATACTTTTTTATTGGTCTTCTAATTGGCAACCGATTCTATGTCATTAGGCCGCTTGATTAGCGGCGCCGCAGTCGCGCTGCCACTGCCAACAGTTGCAGCAGCAACAACAACAATGGTCATACCAACAAATACAACAAACACAATAACAGTAACACCAACAACAGTAACACCAACAACAGCAACACCAAAAACAAGATCTGCCCGCCTCTGTGCTCATTTGCGCAGCTGCTGCCATCACAGGTGTAGAAGTTATGTTACTTGTGGCAAGTCGCAAGGTTAATACACTTTAAAAGGTAATAATGATATTAAATTGATATTAGCTAATATTGATATATTAGGTTAATTGAAGTATATTTTTAAATAATGCATTTTTTTTCCAAATAAAACATTCTTAACGAATTATTTATATACAAATTTATGTTCTGATAGGATTAAGTTCTGATATAATTAAGTTCTTAGGAATCTAAACATCTTCTTCTTCGGTCGTTTTATTTTTAAATAAATGTTTGTTTTTTGATATAAATAATAAATAAATTGTATTTTTTAGAATATTTCAATTTTAGAAGATCATTTAATCTTCAACATCTATTAGAATACTTAAAACCGCATTCGTGTGAAGATATCCAGGCTATCAAAAGTTTTTCCAAGTCTTTATCACATTTTAAATTTTTTAATATTGTTTGCCTAAAAATATGCTTAGAAAGTAGTATTTAAAAAATGTACTTCATTTATTTATATATGTACTTGCTTAATTGATTATTACAAATTTAATATTCAAAAACGTATGTCAATTATTTTTAAAACTATTATAATTCAATAATTACTTTAAAAATCTTTATTTTAGTGATACTTCAGAAAATACTTTATTTTAAGAGCCAGGTTAGACTGTTATCCTCCACTTTGTATTATAATTTGGAAAAAATGGCGTTATTTTTAGCCCTATAAGGCTTATAAACCCTATAAAGCTGTTAGTTTTCAAAAAATAAAATATAAAATAGAATTATCAAGCCCTTCTGTAAGCAGTTTGTTTTTCAAACTAGTTTCAAGAAACGCCCTATACCCCTTTGAGGTTAGAGTATAAAAAGCTCGTTGCGCAGCCGCAGTCGGCGTCGCAGTTGTCGGATTTTGAGCCGTCTGCGTGTGTGTTAGTGTGAGTGCGAGATAGTGTGCCTCTCGCTCTGGCATGGCTTGATTTTCTTCTGCTGGCCATGGCCTCTGTCTTTTTTTTTTCTGAGTCTTCTGCTGCTGCTGAGGCTGCTGTCGTCGTTGCCGCTGCCGCTGCTGCTGATGTTGCTGCCACTTCTGTTCCCGACAGTTACATTACGAGGCCAAAGAAAGTATCGCCTGGCTGGGTCGCGTATTTCGCGTTCGTCGCTCGCCGAGTCCACACGTGCTGCTCTGGTCTCGTACCGCTCTGGTCGTCAGATCTTGTGTGCGAGAAGAACGTACAAGAACGCTCCGGAGAGTCGCTCCGCCAGACGCTCCGGTAGAATCGGTTGGAGAAGATCGTGATTCGAGTTTCGAGATATTCGAGATTCATTTTCGGCCCAGTAGAGATACCTTGGGCAAAACTTACCCAAAAAAAACCAAAACTTCTACCAACCCGAAGAAGTGCAACCTAGTGTTAGTGCATAACTTTTTTTTTGTTGTTGTGGTTGTTGTTGCTGCCGCCGATTACCGTTACTTGCACAAATCTCCAAATCGCAAGGTGTGCATGTGAGTGAGAGAGCTATAAAGAAAAGAAAGAGCTAGAACGAGAAAAGTTGAAGGAGAAGGAGTTGGAGTTGAAGTTGGAGTAGGAGGCGTGTAGAAGAGTCTTCAGTGAAGTGAGTGAACCAGAAAGATAGTGTTCTTTAAATTCTATTATTTATTTTATTTTTTTATATATATTTTTTTTTTATATATTTCGTGTGAAACAAATAGCCTTCAGCCAGGCTAAGCAGGATATGGGAGTGAAGAGCAAGCAGTCAGAGAAGTGGGGTGGTGGTGTGTGCTAGAAGACTCGGCTTCAGATTCTTCGGAAGCCGATTAACCAGCTAGACAGCAAATGCAGCCGAGCATTTCATGCTTTCTAATTTTCCCAATTAGCACAAATGCGGCTGCTGGCTTGTAGCTTCTTCTGCTTCTGAGTCTTCTGTCTTCTCCTCCTTTGCTATCTGATTCTTTTGCTGCAGAAGAATCTCTTCTTTTTGCTTGTTTTGTCTTCTACTCCTCGAGCTTAACATCGAATCGAAATCAAAATCAAAGCCGCTGAGTTGCATGCAACTCGACGATCCGTGTGCGGCACTTTCCAAAGTTTTTCCCACTGCCACAGTAAGAAGACAACAAAAATAACAATCATACATAATAATAATCATAACAATCACACGTACATACACCTGGATAGACGGTTGGTGGAGCCAGGGGCCCGGGGCCAGGGGCCATCTCTTGCCCCACGAAAGTGGCAACGTCATCCGGCTGGGGATGTTCGGTCGTATCATTCCCACACACCCATTTCCATTGCCCCAAACAGGTGCACTATTTATTGACCCAAAGACACAAAACAACTAATCACCAATCAGATGCCCCAGGCACGGACATCTGCACTGAAAGAAAAGAGTGTTTAGTTTTAGGGTTTTGGGGAGAGGAGCTTTCAGATTTATATTCTGATTTTTAATCAAGAAACAGTCAAGATTACCTGAAGATTGCTAAAACTAACTAATTATTTCTTTCTGTGTATGTCAGTTAGGTCTTACAGAACTATAGATTTTTACTCTATTTGCGTTACGTGTTAGATAGACGGTTCCGATTTCACTTTGAATCTTCTATACCTCTTTGGCCAAGAATCTCCTCATTTATTTATAAAAAAAATATAAATTTTTTTGTTTTTGTGCTTTTCTCACACATTTTAATTGTATCTGAAAAATACAGACGGAATTTCAAAGTCACTGGATTAAGGAAAACTAAGGAATTCCACAGAATCTTCAACCAAAATTAGAGATACGCATTCTATTGCGTATTGAACTTGAGAATATTTGATTCGGTGAGTATTTTAATATATTTTTGTATTAAATAAATGGTAAATATTTGAAATGCTTGAAAATAATGAGTTATACCATATAGTGGGATAATGATGAAATAATACCAATAGAAAGTTTTCAGGGTTTTAGACTAGATATTTTAGATTAGAACCATATTATAATACATTTTTGCATTATATCTACGGTTTCTTTTAAAACAATTTGATTATGATGGGTTATTATAAGGTATTTTGATGAAATAATATGAAAGGAAAGTTTTCAGACTAGTTCCAGACCAGATAAACCAAATATTAGTGGACCGTACCCTATTATAACACATTTTTGTATTACATACCTAAAATAGAGTGAAAATACCTCAAATATTCTTTTATAAATGGTTATTATGAGGTAGTTTGATGAAATATTAGAAATTAAAAAGTTTTAGGCTTTTAGAGCTATTTTTTAGGAAGATATAATAGGTAAGAACCATATAATAATAGACTTTTTAATTATATCTATGGTATTTCTTTAAAATAAGTGAATAATATTGCTTATAATGATGAATTATGAAGAAATACTACCATTTACCAGTTTTCAGACTTTTATAGCTGATTTTTAGATAGATCTTAGAGGTTATAATATAACCTTATTATAATACGGTTTTATATGAAATCTATGGTAAATCTTGAAAATATATGAATATAATAAGTTACCATGTGGAATAATGATGAAATACTATGTCTTACAAAGTTTCAGACATTTAGACCACATTTATTGACCAGACATTATAGGTCAGAAGCCAATTATTCGCCCAGTCTGGCTAACCATCTTGTAGACTTATTAATTAAGTCCGAACGAAAGATGTTTTGTGGACAGCCAACAGGGGGATAACATCCGAAAATAAAACACGTTTATTACCATACGGTTTTGACACCTTTCCCGACGACACCTGCCTGCCACATGCTGCCCAAATGGCGATCTTGTGGCAATCCCTCATTCGGACAGATTACACCCAGAGTTATGACAACTCTCGTCAGTTGGTGGTTGGGGGGGCATCATCATTAGTCTGCGAATGGATACAGCTATACAAGAGATAGAGATAAATAGAACACGAGGTACGACGAGTGTATCTGGTAGATAGACAAGTATCTGCAGACAAGTGAGTGGTAGAAGCGGTGCTAATGCATCTGATCCGTTTTGGAGCGCATTAAATGCACCGTTAACTACTTCGAATTCTAATTAAGCCGATGCGACAATCCAAAGCACGCCAATGTGGCAGTGGCAGTAGAGACACAAGTGGCACTAGTGGCAGCAGTGCCACCAGTGGCAGCAGTGGCACAATGAACTCAATTCTTGCCACACAAAACGGAGCCAGATTGGCAGAAGCGAACAAACACGCGACTTGGCCATAAATGCGACTTGTTGCCAAGTTTTCAAGTTGCAGGTTGCCCAGGTTGCAAGTCCAGGTTGCAAGTTTCTGCTAAAAAGAGCGTAGATCAACTATCTCTGTCTCTGGCCAGATACTGGACTTGGTTAAGATACTTGGACCCTTGACTCAAGGTCTCTTTCACATTTCTTAGCCAGATTCACAGATTCATTTGAAATTCATTCATTGTTTGGCCTAAAACACCCTCTCTCTTCCCCCCCTAGTCTTTTTGCTCTCCTCTGATACCTGATGATGACGCATAATTTATGATCGACCCAGTAAATTCTATTCCCAGTGCTATCTTTCACTGACTGACAAACTCACGGATACAACGGAGCTCAGGCCTGGTCAGTCAGACACACAGATACAGAGTATCTAGGTACAGCTTCAGATACATGTACAAATATGCATATGCCGCTTTAGATGCCAGTCTTTTCTTACCTTTTTCTTATTCATTCTTCGGCAGAATGTTAATTTCGTATTCAAAGCCATCAAAGATACTCAAACTCAAAGCTGAAAGATACACACATGGCGGCGTCTCGTCGTCTAACTGTTCTTTGCCTTTCTACAAACACATTCCAATAATGAAATGGAAACTTTTTCGTGGCACATTTCGAGACTCGAGTGCATTCATCCAGCAGCCCCACCACCACCACCACCACCAGCAGGCCTTTTGCCTCTCGTTAGCCTCGAAAAGTGAGAGTCCGGCAACTCGGAATCCGGATGAGGCCAAAACGGCCCATCAAAATCATGGCTTATGGCTTATTAGATTTGGCTTATTGTTCTTCTCAGTTTTTGTTGTCTGTCAACGGTAGATGGTTGTGGAAAGTTTTGGCTATTTAATTGGAATTAATATTTCAATTCGGTTAAGGGGTTTATGATTTTTGATTATCAGTTGCATTTGGGATTATAATTATTATGGGGTTATAGAGGGTAATAGAGATTCCAATTATATTATCAAAATCATGTAGGGTTTCTTTTGATATTTTTTTAAACGTAATCTCAAGTTTCCTATTAGCTTCTTAAATTATAATACTTGCTTAGTTTTTATATCTAGACTCTAGAATTTTGAAATAAAAAAATATAGCTTTAAAAAGCTATAGACCTAAAGAATAGAAATAGGCGTTTCCCTTTGGAAAATTGTATTGGTTTATAGAATTAATATGTTAGTTATTATAAATGAAAATTTAATAAAAAACATGAAATACTAGTACTGAACTACTTTACTGAACTACTACTGAGACTACTTTAAAGTCTAGAAGATAAGAAACCCTTATTAGTCCTCAATGTATTTAGATTTTTAAATCTTTATAATAAATGTCTGCATTCTTTTTTAATATCTGGAATCGTTTTATACATTTGGTATAATTCTAACTTGGTGGTATCTTTTTAAATACCTGACATCCTTCAAAATTTTTGATATCTTTCTTAGCAAATGGTATCTTTTTAAAGATCTACTATTTTTCTATAAAGCTGACATCTTTCTAAATATTTGGTAACTGTTTGAATATCTGGTATATTTCTTAACATCTGAGTTATTTCTAAGTATCTGATATTTATTTAATATCATTAAATAATTCCTCAAATCCTTAAATAATAACAAAACCTTTTTTAAAAAAGCTTCACCTAATCATACATTTAAAACCAAAAGCATTTAAAAACTAAGAAACTTTAATATTTCTCCTTTCTTTTGAGGCTTTTCTTAAAAAAATCGTTATAAACACTAAAGCCAATACCTTTATTTTTATTTTCTTAATCTTTTTCTTTTCTAGAAACCTTAAAAACCTCTTAGAAATACCAAATACAAAAATTTCCCCAGTGCAAGTAAATTTCAAGTCAAGTATCAAGTCCCAGAGTTTGCTTAGAAAGCATAATGTTTTCCTCAAGTTTTCCAAACTCAAGACATCTCCAGAACTGAAGAGCACACTGAATGGGATGACCGGAGGGCATGTAGCATGTGGCATGTGGCATATCAAGACCGACTCGAGCACTCTGTGGCATAAACATGCCCAATAAAGTTGTTGGCTCTTCCGAGTCGAGCTGTGCCTCGGATGATAAGACCTCCCTCCCCTCCCAGACTGGACTTTAGTCCCAATCCCATCCGAAACATCACTCCATCCAATCTGAGCTTTGTTTGCACTTGAAGCTGGCAGCTCCACTAGGAGACTCGGAGACCCAGAGACTCTAACTCCCAGGCTCCCCGATTCCCACAATCCCAGACTGGCAGACAAACAAAAGCCACGCCAGTGGGTGGCTGGAGGGTTGGGTGGTTGGGTGACGACTATTCCCAGGCCCTTTGGCCCAAATTTGAATGGCCAAAACGGTATTGTATAGCCGGGGAAATGGAGTCAGGGGCCATTTGACACGTTCTCGGTCTTTGCCAAAACGCCATTTGAACGCCATTCCAGCCAACAGAATGCCAGTTGACAACTGCAACTGCTGCAACAACTGGGAAAACGATGTCATCGTTGTCTGCATATTCTGCCTCATCCCCCCATATCCCATCATGCCACTCTGCCACACTCTTTTGTGGTTTTGTGGCATTCAAAAACCAGCCTCAGAGTGGGTCTGAAAAATTTAAAATTTGCAACGCCAGGCCAGACAAATTGCTCTTGACTTTCAGGTTATTCAAAAAAAAAAAAAAAACTCAAAAGTTAATCACTGGATTTTACAGATTTTTGATTGGCGGCTTTTGGGATTTCAACAAAAGGAATATTACAGCAATTTTCGAGTTTAGATGTCACGGGGAGTTCACAATGGCCAAGATACAGAGGTTAACCAGGCTTAAACGGGATTTTAAAGGGGGGTTTTGTGGGGAGTCTTAAGATAGCTTGAGTTATTGGTTAAATATTTAGTATTTTTTCAAGATATTTAGGGTATTATAGGTATATTTAGTTTTTAGAAAATAAATCTTTAAATGGTTAAAGATATGTAGAATGCTTACAAACTGACTCTTATATAGAAATAAATTCCTTAAAATGGTTAAAAACGAGAGTTTTCCAAATAAAGTGTTACTATATGCTGATTGATACTTTCTTAAATATTAACTGAAAATCCCCTAAAACCTTAAATCCTTATAATTTAGCTTCAACTGTTTCTGTACTTTTATCTAATTTATGGTAGCATCTAATTTAATTAATTATTAATTATAATTATAAATTTATAAGAGCTTCTTGGGTGACGAAATATTAACGTTTTCATTTCATTATTAATATTAAATTCTTTAAAAATTTAGTAAAAACTAAAACATCTAATAAAAATCCCCAAAAAAATCACAATTTTTCTGTAAAACTTTCTATGCATTTTAATAACAAGTAAAAGTAATTAATTTATATTTAAGAGTTTTTTTTTTGTTGAGTAAATTTTCATTTGGCGATTGTTAGCAAATTGCACCCAAAAACCCGAAAAAAAACGTCCATAAAAAGTGGACAAACTTGCTGAAAGTCGACCCAGGGGTGGAGGCGTGGTAACTAAGGGGGCAACTAGCCAGGCTAACTTGGTCTACCTGGCTAACTTGGCTGGTTTTTTTTTTGTATTTTTGGAACCAGTTTAATTAAAAGAAAGTGAACCATTTAAAATTGTATTTTGATTTCGGCTTTGACTTTGACTTTGGCTTTGGCTTGCTTTTCCCATAGTCGGGCATAATTATCATTATCGTGATTATTGCGCTTTTCACTGAGATACCCCCTATGTATAGCCCCCCCCTCTTTAAGGCAGAAGCTAAAAATATCTCATCAGAAAATGAGTTGAAAAGATAAACAAAAATTAAGCATGGGCTGGTGATTTACCGTTTGCTTTTCGCGTACCGTTATAGCCAAAGTGCCTATCGATTTTTTTTTTTGTCGATTGGAAAGTGGTCGGCAATGGAATGGCCACTGCCACTGGTTTGTGCCACCATTTCCACCTCCATTCAACTGCCAACTCTAACTCTATTTCCATTTCCATTTTCCATTTCCACCTGCACAAGAAAAAAAGTGAAAACCAAAACTGTGATCGCCTTTTGATGCGACAATTTCTTTTCGATTTCGATTTCGTTTCGATTCGAACTCGCCCCTGCCTCTGCCCAGTTAATCATTGTGGCATGAATGGGTCTTTCGACCTGGCCAACATGCCGCCAGTTGCGGTGATTTGTGGCAAACACAAAACAGCCACAGATAATGTCTAACTTTACACCTAATGTGGCTTATAAGCTAGGCATCTTAATACCATTAAGATTCATTAATGTTTAGGCTTTTTTCAGGGCTTTGTGGCTACATTTTAATGGCCTTTTTTTATGGTAATTAAGTTTTTATTGTTGGTCTTTGGTTATTTGGTTTTTAAAAAGTATTTAAATTTTATTCAAATATTTGTTAAATCTATAACCATAGGTATCTAAACCCATCCTTTTTTTCGTATTTTTTTTCTTAAATTTTAAATGAAGTTTTACAAAATACATACATCACTGCGGATGGCAATCTATATAGGTAACGAATCTGGCATAGATTATATAGATTATAGACATCATATTCTTAAAATTACTTTTGTAAAACTATACAAGCTATATAAACTTGAAAATATTTACCAATAAAAAACAGCAAAAACTGATATTATTCAAATATTAAAATTCTAAGGGCTTATTGAAACAAAAATTGAAAACCATTTAAAGCCAGAGAGATCTTTTAAAAATTCGTTGTAAATAAAAATATTGGGAATATTTCAAAATATATCTTATACAATATTAAATATAATTCAGAGTTATCCAATAAAATATCTCAAATTTATTAAAAATTTCTTAGACTTTTTAAAAACAGAAACATAAACAGCATTTACAAGTTCAGAGGCTTCTTAGAGAAATTCTCTATAACCTGAATATTTAGAATAACTGAAGTATACCTTTAGAATTAGCTATTTAAAAATATCTTAACTAGCTTATATAAAATAAAATAAAACCAATTTTCCATAAATTAATTAGAGATTTCTTATAATAATTTCATAAATTTTAGATAACATTATTAAGGCATGGTATAAACCAGGGTACAAAAACTACCATGATATCAGTCTTATCATAGTACATATATCATGCGATAAGCTTTTTCATGGCAAAAACTATCATGATATAAGTCCTATCACAGTTCATATATCATGATATAAGCTTTTTCCTATATGATAGATATCTTTTATTAGAAACTTCTCATATATAGTAACATAAGACCAGTCTTCTTAAATCGTAGACCCTCTACAAAAGATCTAAGAGGGTATTTTTTATCAAAACAACTTTGGAAAATGTATATCAAAACTATAGAGAATTATAGAACCATTATCTTTTAATAAAAAACTCTAAATTAATATATTTTTCTGAAACAAACCCATCTCCTTAAGATTTTATTAAAAAAGGTTCCATATGCCATGAACTCCTTTCCTTATTTTGTATATTATTTTTTTCCTTACTTGTATATTATAATTACCTACCTAATCTGATGAATGATAATCTTATTAAATTTATTTATAAAAGAAAAGTATATAATTTTCAATTTAGAGCAAAAAAAAAACTCGTTACTTTCTTGAAGCCAAAATATTTAATTGATTTTTGGGAAAATAAATGAGAAACGTTTATCTGTGGGATGTTGGATGTTGGATGTTGGTTGTTGGATGTGAATCTTCGGAGGCAATGGAGCACCTGGCGGAGCGTGTCGTGGTAACTTCTACTTTTCCGCTCTTCCGCAGGTGAGGTACTGTTAATTGTGGCGGCACAAGAAGAAGAAGAAGCACAAGCAGAAGCACGGGAAAAGCACGAGTAGAGCAAGAAGAAGGCTTCATTAATTAAGCGGCAGTAGAGCGTGTTGCACGCGGTTTGTGCCACAGAGTGTGCATGTGTGTGTGTGTGTGTGTGTGGCACTTTCTTTGGCTTAGTTAGCTTTTCGGGGGTTTGGGATCTTAATTGGAGATACATCTAGTATGTAGAGATACTACAGATACTACATACATACATATATTTTAAGTATATGCTTTAAAGTAGATGCTATATTTTATAGTTGTGGCAGGCAGGCAGGCACACACACCTGGCATGCCACACGAGCCACCGAGTCGAGTTACAGTTAGTGGCTGGTTGGTCTAGTCGCCGTCTGTCTTCTGGCCAGGTTTTCACTCTTTTCTGGCTATCTTCTCCTCTAGGGGAGACGGAGACGGGTGGGGTGAAAATTAATTGGCTCTGAATTAAAAACAAATAACCATATCAGCCGTTTACAGTTTACCGTTTTACTGTTTTTTTTTTTTGGCTATTGATGTTCGTTTTTTAAACTTTTGTTTCTTGGCCTTTTTTTTTATTATTTTTTGGTTTTCATTTGTTTTTTTAATTTACAGTTCTGCGAGAAGAGATTCTCCGCTGACCGCATTTTTTCGCATAAATTGCCAGATACAAAAATAATAAAACAATAAAAACAAGGCAAAAAAAAATAATAATATAAAAAAAAGAAGGTGGAGGCTTTGTTGTCGTGATCTCTACCTACAATCGAAAATCGACAATCGGTAGTTTCGATTTCATTTTCACCTGTTCGGAGCTCACCTGGGTAAAAGTGGCATACAAATCGGGCCATAAAGCCCACAAATCAGATTTTTATTATTACTTCTCTATGGCATGACTGACCACCTGACTGACTAACTGATTGATTGATTGATTGCCGGCATCTCTTTAATTGCTCGCCAGGGAAAGTACTGTACTGCCGCAGTTACTCACCCAAAAGTCCGCCCAGAGTGCCGTGTAAATATTTATCCAATTTATTTGGCCCCGAATCGCTCCAAGAATCAAATAAATTCGAAAGTCTTGAGAGAAATTTTTCATTCAGCATCAGGGGGGATGGTCTTCTCGGATATTGGTCAGTTATACTAGTACAATGAAAATTATAAAAATATAAGTAGGTTGAAGTATGTTTTGATAACTAAGTAACTAAGCTTAATGTAAATAACTAGTAACATACTAATAGCAATACTTAGTGGTGCCTTAAAATCGTGTAATAGTATTCAAATTAATTAAAAGGATATATTCAACATTTATTAAACTAAATTTAATCGGTTTTAGCTTCAAATAATTTAGGATTTGCCATTTTTTTTTAAAGAAAATCATCAAAACAATTTTAAGTCGTTTCTTTATTCTTAACAGCTCTTGTTTAAATTTGTGGAACTTCCTTTTCAAGTATTTTTTTTCTGAAACTGATAAAAATATGCACAAAGCTTACCAATATCCCTAGGAGGATTTTTCTATAACGTTAAAGACTTTCTGATAATATAGTTATAGATAATTAAGAAGAATTAAAATACTTACAAAGTACAATAATATTGACTAATATAAAAAAGTATAAAAACCTATAAATTTGATAGTTTATATATACAAAAAACTTTAATAAGTAACTAATAAGTAAGTAAAAATAAAAATCATAAATGTTATACAAAAAAATACCAATAAACATTAAAACTTATTACTCTATTATGTGTTTATAAAGTAAATGGCCTTAGTTTTTTTATAAAAAAGGTCTTTCAAAGCCACACAATTTATTTATAAAATTTATTGTTTATAAATCTTAAAACAGTCGAATAATTTTTCTTTTCTCATTTGTTTTTTATAAGAAAAAATCTTCAATATACTAAGACAATTTATTTTGAAAATTGTTATACATAAATCGTAAAAACTATAAATCGTATAGTTTTTGATAGATAACATTATTATACATTATATATTTCTATAATAGTTATATATACATAGTCTTATACATATATTTTCTTTTAAATAAAATATTTAAGGATACAGGCTAGCATCTTAAGTCAGAAACTTCATAAAAAAAGGTCTTCCACCTGTGATCTCTCAATTAATTTTTGCACTTTCGAAAAGTGCACTTTTTAAAGAGTCTCCTACAAATTCTAAGAATTACTTCCAACACCCAACCCCAGTCCCAGTCCCCGTCCCCTTCCCCGTCCCCGCCAGAGTGACTCACGAGAAGCCCAAATACCAGAGTCCAAGCCATCAAGATCGGGTCCCGACATCAATATCGGAAACCTTAATTTGGGATGTCGAAATGGCGCCCCCGGGGGGTCCGTTTTGGTGATTGAATGGATTCGCGAATCCCCATGAACAGCCCTGCAGGAGTCTACAGGGGGGGGTGGGGGCAGGTTCAAGTTGGAGTTCAGGTTCGGGTTCAGGTCCAGGGAAATTGGCCGCCCGGCCGTTTATTAAATTTCAATTTGTTTATGGCTTCTTTTCGTGGCCGCACATTTGCGGCCATTTGACGTGGTCTTGCCAATTTTCGGTCAGTTTCCCACCCGGGGGCCCGACGACCGGACGACTTCAATTTTTGTTACCAACTTCGACCAGTCCCCAAGACATCCAGACATCAGGCATCGCGCTAATGACCAGCATCGACATCTTTATTACCTCAACACGGCCGAAATGCAAAAAAAAAAAGAAAAGGAGATCTCGGGCCTCTTAACAATTGATATTTAACATACGAATTGCTCCGGAGGACGACAACGACCCTGATGATGATTACGATGATGACGATGTGGCCACGCCCCCTCTGTGTTCTTGTGCCGCCCCAGGAAGGGGGGCCAGAGCTCCAACCGAAATTACCGGCAAATCGAAAGAGTTGTAAGGAATTCAGGTTAAGTGCTTGCCACTAAAAAGCCAGACCTGTGCCACAAATGGGGTGTAAAATAAATTTCTTGCAAGTAATATTTAATATTTAGTAATATTAGAAGCAAGTGGTAATAATTAAAGACTAACAAAAGAGTAAGCTTTTTTTTAGTGAAAATAATTAAAAAACTAATTTTAAGAACCAGTTTAAAAAAAGCTAAGCCTAAAAATCTATTTAAAATCAATTAATATTTACATTAAACTTTTGCAAATGATTTCTTGCTTAATGGGAATTTTAAATTTTAAAAAATTATACTTTTTGTTTGTAGTACCAGGTATCTTATAGCCGCGAGAGGGCATTGCTTTTCCTTCAGGGTTATAGGTATTGTATCCATAAAGGTTTATTGGAATCTTAAGAATATATATAAGAATTTAATTTAATTTAAAACAATAGTTATATACTAGATATTTTGAAGACATTCTTGAAAGATTTTTAAAAGTTTTTTAATTCAAAAGACAAGTACCGGCTATCATACAGTCGAGAACGAACAGCTTTTCTTCCAGGTTTTGTGTAGATATTATCGATTGATATAGATATAGATTACATTATATCTCTTAAGACTTTTTTGAATCTAAGGAATATTATTAGTAATTTAAAATAGTTCATATCAGTATTAATTTTTATATTAAAGACATTTTAATAGCCATGTTTTTAAGCTTAAAGAAGAAGTACCGGGTATCTTATAGTCTAGAAACTCTCTCTCTTTCTAGCTGTTTTTTGTTAAGCCCCTTGTAGCGATTATTTAAAATTTATTAAAAATATAAAATAATCTAATTAACGATATTACTTAAGCAAAAAAATCTCAAAAAATAAACCACAAGCTCCACTGCAAGTTGAGTTCATAAAAGATCACTGACAACTTTAAAGTTTAGACTTTAAACGATTTGTAATCTAATCTGTGGCACAATTGGATAGCTTCTCGAGTGCAAAAGAGCCTTTTGGCGTTAGCCTCTTAGGAAATGGAGTCAAGATCGGGAATAAGTCCAATGTTGATGGCAATTTGGTGCAATCTCGCGGTGGTCACGACTCTCGCTCCTTCAACCTGCTCCTGCAACCGCCACAGAATTCAAATCGTGCCATTCACATCGCCGCCAATTGTGTCAATTAGGATTGGATGGTGGCAGCCTAAAGTGTGCCTGTCTATATAGTAAGCCTCCAAGCCATATAGTTTGGAAATCGTCATGTCACATACATACATGTCTATAAGCCAAAGTAGAGTTTCTCCTGGTGAACAATCCTTTGTTCAAATTAGATCAATAAATACAGAGAGAGAAACTGATGGAAAGTAGAATAACAGAAGCACTTTGAGGTGAAAGCTTTCAAATTAGTTGCCTCATTAAATAGAAATTAATTCAAATTGTATGAAAACTGAATAGACATGGCAGGGAAATTATTTTCTACAAATAAGATATCTAATACAAAAAGCATTGAGGTAGTCCCCTATAGTAATAGTTTGCAATACCCATCTATTTTTCTATGTTATCTAATCTTGAAAATAATCTCTTTTTTTTTTATTTCAGCTTCGATTGCCACGCCCACAGAACCAATATGTGGAGTCCACAGAAGGGCCCTACACGACTGTGGGACCTTAGGTTTAGTAGCTGTATATTTATCTTACACCTAATGGTAAGTGCCCTTATCTGTTGGGGGCTGGGGGCTTTCCGTAGTGCTCATCGATAAGGTTTGATGGAACGAGATAGTCTTTAATAAAAAGGTTACATAGGTTACTTAGTTCTAGGGCAAATCTATGGGCTACCTAGATGGTTTCTCCCACTGGCCGGATGGTCAGTTCATGGATCTGGACATTTGGCGGGGTCTGGATGCAATAGGTGATCGCATCGGCCACATCCTTGGAGCGCAGTATGGTCAAATCCTCGGGGAAATCACCGACAATGGTCTTGTCGAAGATTTCCGTGTCCGTGGCCCCGGGACTAATGCTCTAAAAAATTGAGGACTAGTTAGTAGAACCCCATGGGCAGACAATGAAGTTTACTTACCGTGATCTTGGTCTTGGTCTTTTTGTTCATGAACTCCTGTCGCAGGATCTCCGTGAGAGCCGTCACGGCGTACTTTGAGGGCGGATACATACCCAGGGTGAAATGCGACGATACGGGAATCTTGTGTCCAACCACACTGTTTATGATCAGGATGTGTCCGTCGTCCACTTTGCGCTCCTGGAGCGAGCGGAAGGCCTCCCGGGTGCACCACGACACGCCCAGGACATTGGTGTTCAGGGTATCGCGCAGGTCCTTAGAGTTGCCCTCGTGTGTGATGCCCACATTGAGGCGTACGATGCCGGCGTTGTTGACCAGAACATCCGCTCCGCCCAGGGTGGAGTCGATCCACTTGAAGGTATCGATCACATCCTGCTCCTCGCTGACGTCGCACTTGTGGAAATGAAAGCGCTTGGCCTGGTCCGCCGGCAGAGAGTCCTTCAGCTCCTGGAGACGATCCTCGCGCCGGGCCAGACCCACCACTATCATGCCCTTGGAGACCAGATCCTTGCAGCAGGCGGCTCCTATTCCGGAGCTGGCACCCGTGACGACAGCAACACGATTTGTCCAGCGATCCATGTTTGTTTTTTGGTTTGTTTTTGTGGTCGAGGTCGTTCTGACGGTTTCTGGTTTGGAACTATGCCGTGAGAGCATCACCCGACTGGCTTTTATAGTTCCGCTCAGAACCTAGAAGCTTCCACACTCACTCCAAGCGGCACTCTCCGGCTCTAGAGGGTAGAGCTTCCGATTAGATCTTCGAGTAACCGTGACTTGGCAGTAATATTTCCGAATCATTTCGTTCCGCCGCTCTCAGTGGCATTATTTTGAGTGAAATCTTTGGCAGATTAGAAACTGCGCCTCAAACATATTGCCTTTTAAGGGAATTTGTTTCTCTTTGGGTTCGTTTTTTAATGACTGATGAAATAGTGAATGATGAAATAGTTGAATGCTATAACGACGAACTTTATTGGGGTCTTGCTATATTAGGTATAATTATTTCGAGCTTTTGTCTTTTTTGATACTAGACCTCTGATGTCATGAGTACTTTTTCTAATAAAATATTATCATATATAGCTTCTATATGAATTTTATTTAAAAATAGAGAGAGAGACCCATTGAAAGCATTTCCAGCTTTTAAATTAAAAAAAATACCAGTTAAGGCACCGCTTGGTCTTTTAACTAAAATTCTAATACCCCCTGCAATGCTATATATTTTTCTTAACCAATTTAATAAGTATTTAAACCAGGGGTGCTCAAATTCGTCTTATGGCAGTGCGTTTACTAACACAGACACAAGAAAACGTGTACATTAGTAGCGGCGCTTTAGTGTTGGGGCGCAACTGTGCACTGAGAGAAAAAAAAGCAGTTTTAAATATTTATTTATTTTTTTTTTTTAATATTTGGCTTAAAAAAGATTCAATATTTATATTAATTTTAGTGGTTGATAATTTTAATTGAGCTTCCAGATTATTATTTAGTCCCACGAAATAAATCAAAAGCCAAAGCAGACAGAAGAATAAGTTCCAGTGCATGTGCTCGAGGAAAAAACAAAAACAAAATACACTGCGTTCAGCGAAGCGTGACGACGGATAGAGATGTAATGAAGAAACAAGCAAAATTGTTTTTGTTTCGCATGGTAATCGAAGCCCATATGCACGGTGCTTATGGGCGCACTAGCCATAAGCACAGAGCATCTACAAAAACAAAAGTGCACTCAGTGTATAGGCGTTGAGCACCCCTGATTTAAACCAAAAGCATACTTAAACAAGTTGTACGACAATCACATATCATTATCTGCAAATACCAATTACTAAACTACCGACTAACTAGAAGCTCGACCAGCAGCGCCTCCTAATTTCCAATCTCGTCTGCCCGGTCACCGCCAGACAATGTGGCTCCGATCATACCACTATATACTTGAATATTATATGTATATATATATATATATACTTGAATAATTATATCCACGAGTACCACACAGACGGGAGTTGGGACGGAAAATCAACTTTTACTGCGCGGCGAGGTGGTGAGGGACAGGAAAATGCAAATTCCTTTAAGCCAGTTGGATGGCTCGCCTGATTGATGCAGCATGTGGCAAGGCCTCAGTCGAAGCCTTAGCCTCTGCCGCAGCCACAGCCAGGTATGCAAATGTCAGGTGCAAGTCCACCACCTCCTCCGGCTTGCCGCCCCAAAACACAGCCACTGCCAAACGGATGCAGGCCAAGAATTCGCTTTCCCATTTCGATTGGCCAATTGGCGACTGGAGAGGATAAGGGGGCGGCGAGCAAGATCCGGGGGAATTTGTTACCTGGGGTTTGGTTTGGATACCGGAGAGACTGGATTTCCGTTTCGTTTTTATTGGCAACACGTTTGTCAGGTGGCAGAAGCTAGAAGCCAGGTGCTAGGTGGCAGGTGGCAGGTGCAACTGGAACCGTTACAAGCCCACCCACAAGGCTTACATTAGGAATCTCTTATTTTTTTTTTAATAATTTTTACAATTTTGGATCTTCTACCATTACAGTTTAGTTTAGTCATAGCTGGTAATGAACTGTGGCCCATGGACCGGCCCGATGGGATGCCCAATATCGTTTCCCTGGAGGTGATGTGTGGCAAGGATCACATGGACGTCCATCTTACCTTTTCGAACCCGTTCGAGGGTATTGTCAGCTCCAAAGGTGGGTCATTCTCATTATTATTTCTTTAATTAAGAAATATCCTAATCGTGGATGTCTTGTTAGGACAACACAGTGATCCTCGTTGCGTTTATGTGCCCCCCTCGACGGGCAAGACGTTCTTCTCGTTCCGCATTTCGTACTCCCGGTGCGGCACCAAGCCCGATCTAAATGGGCAGTTCTACGAGAATACGGTGGGTACAAATTTCTTAAAAATAAAGGAATTATATTAAAGTTATATATCCCAACAGGTGGTAGTGCAGTACGACAAGGACCTTCTGGAGGTGTGGGATGAAGCGAAGCGACTGCGTTGCGAATGGTTTAACGATTACGAGAAGACCGCCTCCAAGCCACCCATGGTGATTGCCGATCTGGACGTAATCCAGCTGGACTTCCGGGGTAAGAGAGGATAAATTGCCTTATAAACCAAGAACTAATTAATATTTAATTAAATGTGACTTATTCAGGTGACAATGTGGACTGCTGGATGGAGATACAGCATGGCAAGGGACCCTGGGCACCGCCAGTTAGTGGAATTGTTCCACTTGGCTCCACCTTGACCCTCGTGGTGGCCATTAATGACTATCGTGGTAAGTTTTAAATAAGGAATCAAATATGTCACGGTCGCCATAAACAGTCACGGTCGCCATTAAATAAAGATTATAATCAAATAATCCTTAAAACCCGATTACTTATTATCAATATTTGATGTGATTCCTTTCAGGTGAATTCGATATGCGTGTCAAGTCCTGTGTGGCTTCGGATGGATCTGGACATGTGATCAACCTGTCGGATGAGTTCGGTTGTGTCCTGCGTCCCAAGATGATCTCCCGCTTCCTGAAGGCCCGTGCCCCCGACGAGAGGGCCACCGTTATTACGTACGCCTTCTTCCACGCCTTCAAGTTCCCGGATGCCCTCAGTGTACACATCAAGTGCAAGGTGGAGATCTGTCGTCATGGGTGTCTGGATCACTGTCAGAACTCGGGTGTGGCCGGAGCTGGATCTGCCGAGGGTTTGGGCCACGGACTGGGCCATGGACTGGGACTGACGAACGCCAACGAGCGCAAGGACGTCCACATTTCGGATGCGATGGGCAGCAGCAGCAACGACCTGCTCAGGGACCTGGCTCTGCCGCCAGGAGGCGGGCATGGAATGGGCCTGGACCACGACATCTTCTACGAGGACATCATACACGACCACAAGCAGACTCTGGGCGGAGGCATGCCAGCCGGCGGGGATTATGGACACGAAAAGAACGGCCACCTGCAGCCCAGGCCAGTTCACGAGGATCAGGAGGAGGCGGATCTGTCCGATCTCTTTGGCGACGAGGACCTGGCCGACCTGGACATGGAGGGCGGCGAGGGCGAACGGTACCTGGGCCTGAAGAAGAGTGGCAAATTCCCGCACGGACCACGCCAGCTGGAGGCCCAGAAGCGGATGGGTGTGCCCATGGCGGGACCTCGCTCTCTGGAGCCGCACAACCAGGAGGAGGATGTCCCGCGTCCCGTCTACAGACCGCAGGCGGAGGCCCTGAAACAGCCGCGCGAGGATCACATTGACCTGGACCAGGAGGAGGCGGAGGAGAAGTCCGCTAAGGATAGCAAGGATGCCAAGGAGCCGGAGGAGGAGACCGAAGACAAGAAGACATCCGGTAACCAGTCCACCCACAGTCGCCGCCGTCGCTCCCTGGTGATTTCCGATCGCAAGGTGCGCAGTGCCGACGTGGGAGTCAGTGGGCTGTACGACGTCATCTCCGAGGCGGACCTGGCCTTCTCGCCGGACTCGAAACAGGAGGCGGTGACCGTCTTCCAGGGCAAGATCAGCGAGGAGGTGGTCTACGGCATCTGCATGCCCGTCCCGGGCTTCAGTATCCTGTTCATCGTGGTCATCTCGGCGACGATTGTGTCCGCCCTGGTGGCCGGATCCCTTCTATACCGCTACCAGCTGCAGAAGGAAGCGCTCGACAAGCAGACACCCATGCCGGTGCCGGGCACCCTGGCCTCCTGGATGACCCTGCGACTCTTCCGGCTGCGGCACATGCAACAGCAACAACAACAACAGCAGCAACAGCAACAACAACAGCAGCAGCAACAGGTCCGGCAGTCGAATTCAGGACACGAAACGGTGCAGTGATCAGTGGTCTAGGGACATCCGAATCGTTGCCCATGTCGATGATGCCTTCCAATTATTATCTATTTATTATGATTATTGTTTTTTTTTTTTCTGGGTTGTTTGTTCAGGAAGGAGATCAGGTAGCTACCAGAGATCGGGCAACAATGCAATACTCCAACTGCTCCGAACTGCTCCCTTCAAGATTCGTTTTGGTGCTGAATGTTTTTACGAATTATTAACTCATTATTTTTTTTTTTCTAACTTTGTAATTTTTTGTAATTTTTATTTTGGTGCATTTAGTCGTAAAATTGATAGAAAAACAACAAAAGTTTAACAAACAAACAACAAAAAAACAAACAAAACACACACAAAGAGAGAGAGACACAAATATTCGGAACCTTTCTGGCTTCCACTTGCGGTTGGAATTTGTGATTTTGGGACTTTGTCTTTAAAACTAAATTTTCAACTATTATTAAAAAAACAAGAAATTAACTTATTTTTGAATTAAAATTAATTAATTCCACAATCACTTAATCCAACCTCTAGGGGAAGCGGGTTAAGGACCGACAAGGAAGACTCCTGGCAGGTGCCGAAGGTTAGGGAGACGGATCGATTTCGATCGGCTAGGCCTAAGGGAACTTATTTATTTATACACAACCATCTATATATAGCTCTATATATACATATTTATATATATTCTATATCGTACGATGTTATTTTTAAGCAGAGCGGATTGGAAATTTTGAAATTTAACATTTTAGTAACTTGTTTTGTTTTTTTTTTTTGCGTTTTTTTTTCGGCATCGAAACTTATTTAGGGGAAAATTTAGTTAAATTATACCGCATATAGAATCATCTAGTAAATTTTCACATCCACACACCCACTTACCCTCACATTCACTATCCATTTTCCATTAAAACAAAAAAAAAAGTTAAAATTTAAGTGCAAATTTTGTAACTGAGAAATTGACAATTGAATAAAATTAGTTAAGGTGAAAATAAATTAAAAAACGTTTTTATTATCTTGAAAATATTGGTAAACCTATAAAGGTTTTTTATTATAGATACTGGTTTAATATAGTCGCTGTATGAGTTTTAGAAATTAATCCTTATAACTTAGCTTTTTTCTAGAAGAACTCTAGGCATTAATAACATTTCAAACTCCCTTGTTGGAAATGAAAAAATGTATAAATTCAAATGAAAGAAGTACTATTAGTACTATTTCTAAAACCTTAACCTCCCGAAGCTTCCGACGGCTTCCCCTTTGGAACTATTCCATGAGAACCCCACCTAACTGGCTTTTATAGTTCCACTCAGAACCTAGAAGCTTTTGAGCTCTCAAGCTTTCGATTAGATTTGAGTAACCGTGACTTGGCACTATTATTCCGGAATCATGTCGTTCTGGCTCTCACCGTAGTATTATTTTGAGTAAAATTCATTGTTGATCAGCAACTTTGCTTGAAATGAGAATTATAAGTGAGAAGGCAGTTTTTTTAGACAGCAATTAGAGCCAATTTTGAGATAATTTGTTTTTTTTTATCTGCTTTTTAAATGGGTCATTAAAAAATTTAATATTTGAATGACAATACCAGAAATCTCTGGGGGGGGCTTGTTTTATTTTTTACGGAAATAATTAAGGTTGGTCATTATTATTGTACTTTATATTGTACTATCTTTTTAGAGTAACCAACATATCTACATATTCTGAAAACCTGGCGTCAAGGCTTGGATGGGAACAGATGGAGAGCAAATCACAAAAAATTTTATTCTGAAAAAATATTAGCTTGATATAACTTAACTTAATAATATTAACCTCATATATTCACAAATATCTAACCTTTTCGATCTTAGATCTTCGAGTAGCTTCTTTTTGAATCAAAGTTGGGCAATACAAGTTTTTTAACACTCTTTCCCATTTTTTCAAAGGATTAATTTTTTCTAATAGATGACGATAATTTTCAGGACTAATTTCTAAAACATTTCATCCATTTTGAAGCATTTTTTAGTCCTGAATCCGAAATTCCCTAGCTATGCCAGATCGGTGGAAGAGTGGCAGAGATATACGACATCGTTCCGAAATTTTGAGAAAATTCTATAGAATTTTATAGATTTCTATAGTTTTTTTGACAAATGGCACCATTTCATGTTCTTAAATTGGCCAATACCAATTTTCTAAGTGCGATTCATAGGCATTATTTATTGATTTTTAAATATTAGGATAAAAGCCTTTAAAAGTGTTTCACAAAAAAATTTAAAGCTGAAAATGAAAGATCTACATTGAAAGATCCTTGGCTCTAAACGTTTCTCTAAATGTTCTCTTTGATGGGCTTTAGAGTCAGCTCTTGGATGTGGACGTTCGGTGGGGTCTGGATGCAATAGGACACCGCATCAGCCACATCCTCGGGGCGCAGTCTTTCCATGTCGGAGAACTTCTTGACGAGGGACTTGTCCACAATTTCAGTTTCCACGGCCCCGGGACTAATGCTCTGGAAATTGATTATAAAAATGAGGATTAAAAAAAGGACATGTCAAGTCTAATATATATAGAAAAACCTACAGTGATCTTGGTCTGGGTCTGGTTGTTAAGGAACTCCTGGCGCAGGACTTCTGCCAGAGCCGTGACGGCGTACTTCGAGGGCGCGTACATGCCCAAGCTGAAGTTGGGAATGACGGGAACCCGGTGTCCTGCCAAACTATTTACAATCACCACATATCCGTCGTCCACCTTGCGCTTCTGAAGCGATCGGAACGCCTCCCGGGTGCACCACGCCACGCCCAGGACATTGGTATCCAGGGTGGCACGCAGGTCCTCCGAATTACCCTCCTTCAGAATGGCCGCATTGAGCTTCAAGATCCCGGCATTGTTCACCAGGACATCCGCTCCGCCCAGGGTGGAGTCGATCCACTGGAAGGCATCGATCACATCCTGCTCCTTGCTGACATCGCACTTGTGGGTGTGGAAACGATTGGCCTGGTCCGCCGGCAGGGAGTCCTTCAGCTCCTGGAGGCGATCCTCACGCCGCGCCAGACCCACCACTATCATTCCCTTGGAGACCAGATCCTTGCAGCAGGCGGCTCCTATTCCGGAGCTGGCACCCGTGACGACAGCAACGCGATTTGTCCAGCGATCCATGTTTGGTTTTAGTTTTTTGTTGGGAGAGGTCAGTGATGTGGAAGATCAGTGAGGTGTGAGATCAGTGAAGTGGGAGGTCAGTGAGTTGTGGGCTCGACTTCTTCTGGTTTATGAATGTGAGTTGGGAGGCCCGTCCGAGTGGCTTATATACTTCCGCTCGGAGCTGATAAGTTGCGAGTCAGCGTCCCTCTTGAAACGAAAAAAAAGAGTCTTTTGAGCATGAGTTTTGGTTCGAGTAACCATGATTTGCACCTTTCATGCCCTTGTCGGGGTATTTTTGAAGTTTTTGCCTAAAAGTAGGCTATTTGATAAAGAAGAAGAATTAAATTTAACTAGTAAATGTGAAAATAAACTATATTCTATTAAATTAACTAGAAAAAAAGACAAAACTAGTTTGTTTTTTGTATTAATCTAAATAATTGTCCATCGATAGGCAGTCTAGTTTGAAAAGTGCTGCCAATTCAATGCATTATCAGTATTTTTAAGGCTCAGTAGTTATATTTATTTGGTCACACTGATCAGAACAAAACTTGACTGAGTTTCCCGCTTTTGATTCCTCCGATTGATATTTCCAGGAAAAAAAAGAAAATAACATAATTGTAATATTATTTATTTAGTATCAGTTTTATGTAAGAATGTCTAATTAAATATTGGACGATTTAAAATAAATAAATCATATTTAATCTTAAATTTTCTAATTTTGTGCTATATGCTGGTCATCTATTTCACTATCTTAAGTGCCACTCTGATTAATCATGACAAGGCAATAAATTTTTTACAATTAGTTAAGAGGTCTGATAAGAGAAGTAATAATACAAGAAGAATTGAGGTAGTCCTATCCCCTATACTTTGAATAATTTCAATGAAATCTTATCTTCGAATAATATTATCTTTCTCAACCCTTTCTTCGTAGAGTATTGGTCAAAATTGGTAAAGCTCTTAGTTTCCTATCCTCACAAGAACCTACAAGAGTTATGGACTGGTAGTGCCTTCCAACCCCTCATGCCACCGTCTATCTGGAATCCAACTGGACTTTAAACTTAAAATAGATGAAGTAGATCCTTTTCACCAAAATTCACAGACTAATAAAACCAATTCCAACCCTTTAGGTGAAACTGGGACTGCTGGTTGTAGATGGAATAAGATCCTGGAGATGGATTAGCACCACTAGGCTCCACTTGAAACTCCAAAGCTGGCATCATAAAATATTGAGCTTTCTTTCAAGGCCTAGATCTAGATTTTAGATGTAACTTCTCACTACTTTTAATATATTTTTTAAATGCATATTTTATTCTCATTTAGTTCAAATTCAGAAAAACTTATTTTAAAAGTTAGTATGGTAAGTGGAAGAGTATGGTCCGTAGGTGGGTTGGGGTCTGAATTCTCCTTGCCGTCAAATCTAGTTACGAAAACGACGTCTCCTCTCGGATCCGGACTGCTCCCTGTTCCTCCTCCGCTCCCTCCTCTCCTTATGAACCTTGGCACCCTTGTGGGTGACGACCTTCCAGTGGTGGACGTGCTTCTCCTTGTGGGTGGTGGCTGCGGTGGTGGTTGTGGTGGCAGCCTCAGTGGTGGTCGTCGTGGCAGTCGAGCTGGAGTTTGTGGAGGTGGATGTGGAGGTGCTGGCTGTGGGAGTGGCAGTAGTGGGGGTGGAAGTGCTGGCCGTGGGAGTGGCAGTAGGGGTAGTGGTGGCTGCGGGAGTGACAGTCGGGGTGGAGCCCGAGGTGGTGGCCGAGCTGGAAAGAGCCACCAGGCAGGCGAGGATAGCTACGCAGAGGAATCGCATCTTGGGAGGTGATCAGATCGAATGGCTTGGAAACTGTGTCTTGGTAGTCGCTCCTCCCGGCTTATATAGCACCGGAGACCTCACCTGAGCATCCCATTCCGCCAGAAGATTGTCGCTGTTTAATAAGAACAAACATCACCTTGTTTCCATACATATGTCTGTTATTTGAATCCGTAGTTTGCACAAGAGGCACTTAGAATCGCGAAAAGAACAATACATTTTTGGCAATATTTGCCAAAACCCCAATCGAGGGTATTTTTCCATACAGATTCCTAATTATAGGCCCACTATTCTTGCAGTATTTCATTGTTTGAACCATTTTGCTATGCTAATATAATAATTTGGTACTTATAATAATGGAAAGGTTATATGTTTACTTTCTCTTATAATCCTAATCAATGTATTAGCTCTTAATCATCTATTAATCTTTATTAATTATATGGGTTTGTTTGTGGTTTTGAACATTAATGCTTAAACAAAAGTAACATTTTTTCCAAAGTATGAATTATGTTATTTATTTTTATGATAAGATATAGGATTAAGAACTTTGATCCAGTTGATATTTATTCTTAAATTAATAATTAGATCGAAATAGAGTAATCTAGTTAGAATAGATAAAAATAATTTTTAATAATGGAAACAACACACACTTTCTAAACTGAAGAGGGATTCCAGATCATCATGTCAAAGATCCCTATAAGGTTTCTCTCTAGGGCCCATCTAGATAGACTCTCTCTATCTTTAGAGTTGCTTTTTTGTTGGACTGATGCTAAGGATCATAATAATTAGGAAGAACAGGAAACATGGAAAAGCTTTTAAATTGTTATATGGGTTTATTATATTTTTAAATATTTCATTATGTCTTGAGCCCAACTTCTAATGGTAAAGGGAAACCAATCCTTGCTCTCCCAGTTTTTAAGAAAAGCCAATTATTTATTTTTATTTTTCTCACGCTACCTATTTGAGCCCTATGATATGTAAGACCCTAACAACAAATATCCACAAGGCATGTAAAGTTAATATAAAACATACCTATATATTTAAAAAAAACATTTTCACATAAATATAGCAGCAAGCTATTTCATCTTAAAAGTTATTATGTCGTTGAAATCTCCTATGATAGCAGATAGAATTTCCCAAATGTAGGTTATAACTTAGTCTCTGGGTTAAAACAATGAGATGGATGATGCTTCCACGCGCTTCCACTAGAAAGTCTGTCACAAAACACTTGCCTATTGTCTAGGCCTATTTTCTCCTCAGGGGGTTTTGGCAAACAGTATCCAAGTGTATTGTTCTCTTCAGAAAGCAAACTATCTCCGATTCTAAGTGCGTCTTGTAACCTAATTAAAACAGCAGAACTATCAGGAAACAAGGTGATGTTTGTTCTTATTAAACAGCGACAATCTTCTGGCGGATTGGGATGCTCAGGTGAGGTCTCCAGTGCTATATAAGCCGGGAAGATCGACTACCAAGACACAGTTTCCGAGCCATCCAATCTGATCACCTCCCAAGATGCGATTCCTCTGCGTAGCTATCCTTGCCTGCCTGGTGGCTCTTTCCAGCTCGGCCACCACCTCGGGCTCCACCCCGACTGCCACTCCAGCAGCCACCACTACCCCTACTGCCACTCCCACTGCCAGCACCTCCACACCCACTACTTCCACTCCCGCAGCCAGCACCTCCACATCCACCACGTCAAACTCCACCTCCACTGCCACGACGACCACCACTGAGGCTGCTACCACAACCACCACTGCAGCCACCACCCACAAGGAGAAGCACGTCCACCACTGGAAGGTCGTCACCCACAAGGGCGCCAAGGTTCATAGGGAGAGGAGGGGACGGAAGGAGCAGTCTGGCTCCGACAGGAAACGCCGTCACCGCAACTAGATATGAAGGCTCCACAACCAGATCCAACCCACCTACTGACTATTTTCTTCAACAAAATTCCTCCTAGGATAAGATGTTTTTATTTATAAATAAATAATATTTAAGAACGCAAACAATAGTTCAACTATTGCTACAGTCTTCAGGATCTCCTTCAAAAATCTTGAGGAATTACCTGATGGTATAATATGATAATCTTTAAATATATCTGCAAAGATATCTTGGGGAGTGTTAGGAACATTTTTCAACACACCCTGGACAACTTCTCGGGCATTTCGAAATATTTTTGAAAATGGAATATAATTTATTAATCCGGACTTTAATCTCTTTCGATCTGCATTCAAGGACTAAAACAGCCAAACAAGAACATTTTTGATAATTTTTTGGCAAAAATCCTTATGAAAGTTTGAAACTTTTTGAAAAATCCCTTCGAAAAGTTACAAAAAAAAGGTGAACATTTTTGTTGCCAGGTTTTGATGTAGAATAATGGTACACGAAGTTCTAAGATCGGGAAGGTATGAGATTTGAGGATCGCCCAAGTATCAGCCAAGATATGGCTTTTTCGGTCTAGGAAAAATTCGATTTGGGAAGAAGGAAACGTTTTTAGCCAAAATGGCAGCTTTTCACTCACTTTTTGGCCAATATTTATGAAGCAGGACATTAATCTTCTTTGATCCGCATACGAGAACTAAAAAATCAAACATAAAAATTGTTGGACTAATTTTTGGAAAAATCTTGATGCTCTTTGAAAAATAACGAAAAATGTGTCCACATTTTTGGTAAAAGTTTTTGCAGGAATATGTATGATAGTACCCAAAGTTCCAAGAACGGAAAGATGCTCCGATACTAATCAGCCTAGTATTGACCGGCTATGGATAGTAGACTGCATGCTTAGTATTCGATTTTTTGAAATATTACGTATACGCACCAGTGTCCTTTTGTAGCTTGAATGGTTTACTATTATTTTACTGTGCATTTCTGTGCGCTTAGAAATAATAAACATAAATGTTTCAAAATGTTTTAATTTTTAGGGCTTTGAATATTTAAAATCCTTTTCAGAAATGAAGGTCTTTTAAATGGTGAGTTGGGACCATAACTCCGCCAATTCTAGTCTGTTAAATTAGGGTTAAACCATTATTTTCCAGGCACTTTAAGTTCAACCAACAGTCAATAAAAAAAAATAGAAAGTAGGACAAGATTTGTGACCCAATTTTATAAATCTTAAAATCGGTCAAGTACTAGCTCCTCAGAACTATTGCACTAAAATATATATATATATATTATTATTATAATTATTAATTAACTAAATTAGTTCATTACTTGTTAGATCATCCTAGTTTTGCCACGTCCTAGTACTATTTCGTTCTATAATTAGGCATTTGGGTGGAAAGTTCCCTCCATTGGGGTTTTGGCAAACAGTCTCCAAATGTATTGTTCTCTTCGGAAAGCAAACTATCTGCGATTCGAAGCGCGTCTTGTGCAAACTTCTGATTAAAAAGACCAGGCCCACCAGAAGAATAAAACAAGGTGATGTTTGCTCAGATTAAACAGCGACAGTCTTCTGGGGAGCTGCTGGAGCTATATAAGCCGGGAAGATCGACTACCAAGACACAGTTTCCGAGCCATTCGATCTGATCACCTCCCAAGATGCGATTCCTCTGCGTAGCTATCCTCGCCTGCCTGGTGGCTCTTTCCAGCTCGGCCACCACCTCGGGCTCCACCCCGACTGCCACTCCCGCAGCCACCACTACCCCTACTGCCACTCCCACGGCCAGCACTTCCACCCCCACTACTGCCACTCCCACAGCCAGCACCTCCACATCCACCACGTCAAACTCCACCTCCACTGCCACGACGACCACCACTGAGGCTGCCACCACAACGACCACCGCAGCCACCCCCCACAAGGAGAAGCACGTCCACCACTGGAAGGTCGTCACCCACAAGGGTGCCAAGGTTCATAGGGAGAGGAGGAAGCGGAGGAGGAACAGGGAGTAAAATCCGTATCCGAAAGATGTGACAAGATGTGAAGGCTCTACAAGCAGACCCCAACCCACCTACTGACAATTTTCTGAGGCACAATTCCCCCTAGAATAAGATGTTTTTATTTTTTTTAATAAATATTATTTAACAACGCATTCTAGACTTGATTTGGTGGATACCATTTATAAATCAAGTCTTAGATCCTCTTCTCTCATCCGAGGATCGAAAAATTCAAGCATCAAGTTGTTGGACCAATTTTGTTTTTGGAAAAAGGTAGTACACGATTATTTAAGATCGGGAAGATATAACATTTACCAAGCCTGCAAGCATTAATCGAATTTAGTTTGGCGCCAAAAAAAACGGCCCAGTTAAGGCCATGGGAAGTAGGCCAAAATGGAAACATTTCAAGAATTTTTTAGTTGATATATTAACTATTTTTTCCTTCAATTTTAAAAGCTTATTGTTTACTATTTTAGTACTATGACCTATGGGCTATTGGGGTTTGTTAATTATAACCTTAAAGCCAAGCTCGCTGTGACCAGTGTGACCAGTTTTTTTTGTTCTACCAATTTCCAATAGTTCCGCTGCCATCCGCCAGGTGCTGGTTGGTATACCTCTACCTGTTATCTACATAAATCCAATTTCTGGTAAGAATTCTTAAAACAGAGATCATTGAAAGACTTTTAGGCGACTTGGTGGTATTAGTTAATATCTCTAGATAAACACATAGTATATCTATCCAATTTTATTTAGTTTTCAATAAGGAAAAACAGTTTTAGCTTAGGGTTTTAGTTTAGGGTTCATATACTTGTGGGGGAGGTAGTACGTCATCCTCATCCTTCGTGTCTTTTTCAGCTTGCCGGTTGTTGTTCTGAGGTGCCACCGTGGTTTTGGAGGCAAATATGGAGTTACACGCAGATTTGTTGAAGGCACCGCCGCCGCCGTTAACGTTGGGTGAAGGACTGGGGGAAGGACTGGGTGAAGGACTAGGGGATGGACTGGGGGATGGACTGGGTGAAGGGTTTTGATTAGATGAATCAGTTGTTGTTTCAAAGCAGTCGGAGGACGCTAGAGCCACCAGACAGGCGAGGATCGTTAGGCAGAGGAGGTTCATCTTCAAATAGACTTGATCAGGTCGAATGATTCGGAAACTGTGTCGTTGTTACCCATTTCTATCGAGTTATATAGCACTCGGGATCTAGCTCCTCCATTCACCAGCAGATCATCTCTATTTAACCTCAACAAACATTAGCTTTAATTCTATGTTTGGCCTATCTGGTCTGGTTCTCCTTGTAATAAGTCATTCTGTTTCATTCAAAATATTCTCATTGTAATCAGCCTTTGTTTAATTAATAAAAAGAGAGGAAAGCTAACGAAAATGATATACCCTTGCAGTTAAAACCGGTTATATGGCAGCTATACTCCCCTAAATGGCCCACAGTGATGGCTATATCTTCCCCAATTCTCATCCGATTCTCAAGCGGAGTACCTTAAACGATTTCTGGATCGATTTGCCACCATTCTGCATCAAAATCCTGAGACAAAATATTTTTTAGATTTTTTGTCCATTTTTCGTGGTGGTCCCCTTGGAAATGGTGTTTTCCGTATAAGGTCCACAGTGATGGCTATATCTTCCCCAATTCTCATCCGATTCTCAAGCGGAGTACCTTAAACGATTTCTGGATCGATTTGCCACCATTCTGCATCAAAATCCTGAGACAAAATATTTTTTAGATTTTTTGTCCATTTTTCGTGGTGGTCCCCTTGGAAATGGGGTTTTCTGTACATGGGCCACAGTGATGGCTATATCTTCCCCAATTCTCATCCGATTCTCAAGCGGAGTACCTTAAACGATTTCTGGATCGATTTGCCACCATTCTGCATCAAAATCCTGAGACAAAATATTTTTTAGATTTTTTGTCCATTTTTCGTGGTGGTCCCCTTGGAAATGGGGTTTTCTGTACATGGGCCACAGTGATGGCTATATCTTCCCCAATTCTCATCCGATTCTCAAGCGGAGTACCTTAAACGATTTCTGGATCGATTTGCCACCATTCTGCATCAAAACCCTGAGACAAAATATTTTTTAGATTTTTTCTCCATTTTTCATGATGGGGTCCCTTGAAAATGGGGTTTTCTGTATAAGGTCCACAGTGATGGCTATATCTTCCCCAATTCTCATCCGATTCTCAAGCGGAGTACCTTAAACGATTTCTGGATCGATTTGCCACCATTCTGCATCAAAATCCTGAGACAAAATATTTTTTAGATTTTTTGTCCATTTTTCGTGGTGGTCCCCTTGGAAATGGGGTTTTCTGTACATGGGCCACAGTGATGGCTATATCTTCCCCAATTCTCATCCGATTCTCAAGCGGAGTACCTTAAACGATTTCTGGATCGATTTGCCACCATTCTGCATCAAAACCCTGAGACAAAATATTTTTTAGATTTTTTCTCCATTTTTCATGATGGGGTCCCTTGAAAATGGGGTTTTCTGTATAAGGTCCACAGTGATGGCTATATCTTCCCCAATTCTCATCCGATTCTCAAGCGGAGTACCTTAAACGATTTCTGGATCGATTTGCCACCATTCTGCATCAAAATCCTGAGACAAAATATTTTTTAGATTTTTTGTCCATTTTTCGTGGTGGTCCCCTTGGAAATGGGGTTTTCTGTACATGGGCCACAGTGATGGCTATATCTTCCCCAATTCTCATCCGATTCTCAAGCGGAGTACCTTAAACGATTTCTGGATCGATTTGCCACCATTCTGCATCAAAACCCTGAGACAAAATATTTTTTAGATTTTTTCTCCATTTTTCATGATGGGGTCCCTTGAAAATGGGGTTTTCTGTATAAGGTCCACAGTGATGGCTATATCTTCCCCAATTCTCATCCGATTCTCAAGCGGAGTACCTTAAACGATTTCTGGATCGATTTGCCACCATTCTGCATCAAAATCCTGAGACAAAATATTTTTTAGATTTTTTGTCCATTTTTCGTGGTGGTCCCCTTGGAAATGGGGTTTTCTGTACATGGGCCACAGTGATGGCTATATCTTCCCCAATTCTCATCCGATTCTCAAGCGGAGTACCTTAAACGATTTCTGGATCGATTTGCCACCATTCTGCATCAAAACCCTGAGACAAAATATTTTTTAGATTTTTTCTCCATTTTTCATGATGGGGTCCCTTGAAAATGGGGTTTTCTGTATAAGGTCCACAGTGATGGCTATATCTTCCCCAATTCTCATCCGATTCTCAAGCGGAGTACCTTAAACGATTTCTGGATCGATTTGCCACCATTCTGCATCAAAACCCTGAGAAAAAATATTTTTTAGATTTTTTCTCCATTTTTCATGATGGGGTCCCTTGAAAATGGGGTTTTCTGTATAAGGTCCACAGTGATGGCTATATCTTCCCCAATTCTCATCCGATTCTCAAGCGGAGTACCTTAAACGATTTCTGGATCGATTTGCCACCATTCTGCATCAAAACCCTGAGACAAAATATTTTTTAGATTTTTTCTCCATTTTTCATGATGGGGTCCCTTGAAAATGGGGTTTTCTGTATAAGGTCCACAGTGATGGCTATATCTTCCCCAATTCTCATCCGATTCTCAAGCGGAGTACCTTAAACGATTTCTGGATCGATTTGCCACCATTCTGCATCAAAACCCTGAGACAAAATATTTTTTAGATTTTTTCTCCATTTTTCATGATGGGGTCCCTTGAAAATGGGGTTTTCTGTATAAGGTCCACAGTGATGGCTATATCTTCCCCAATTCTCATCCGATTCTCAAGCGGAGTACCTTAAACGATTTCTGGATCGATTTGCCACCATTCTGCATCAAAACCCTGAGACAAAATATTTTTTAGATTTTTTCTCCATTTTTCATGATGGGGTCCCTTGAAAATGGGGTTTTCTGTATAAGGTCCACAGTGATGGCTATATCTTCCCCAATTCTCATCCGATTCTCAAGCGGAGTACCTTAAACGATTTCTGGATCGATTTGCCACCATTCTGCATCAAAACCCTGAGACAAAATATTTTTTAGATTTTTTCTCCATTTTTCATGATGGGGTCCCTTGGAAATGGGGTTTTCTGTATAGGGCCCAAAGTGATGGCTATATCTTCCCCAATTCTCATCCGATTCTCAAGCGGAGTACCTTAAACGATTTCTGGATCGATTTGCCACCATTCTGCATCAAAACCCTGAGACAAAATATTTTTTAGATTTTTTCTCCATTTTTCATGATGGGGTCCCTTGGAAATGGGGTTTTCTGTATAGGGCCCAAAGTGATGGCTATATCTTCCCCAATTCTCATCCGATTCTCAAGCGGAGTACCTTAAACGATTTCTGGATCGATTTGCCACCATTCTGCATCAAAACCCTGAGACAAAATATTTTTTAGATTTTTTCTCCATTTTTCATGATGGGGTCCCTTGGAAATGGGGTTTTCTGTATAGGGCCCAAAGTGATGGCTATATCTTCCCCAATTCTCATCCGATTCTCAAGCGGAGTACCTTAAACGATTTCTGGATCGATTTGCCACCATTCTGCTTTAAAACTTTATAGATATTTACTTTATAGGGCGGGGGATCTTTATCTGCATTGTACTCTTCTGGAAAGTATAATAATGAACAGACGCATTATTTGTATAGTAAACTATCAAAAAATTGTGGTAGAACACACATGATAGATCACTGTTTCTGTAAACACAGCCCTTTTCCATTCCAGAATGTCTGAGAAACGAGTTTCTAAAGGTCTTGTTACAAAAAAAGTTTGAACAGACAGTGCAAACAAACATAAAATACATAAAATTTTGAAAAAAGTTTGTGTGTATTGAGATTCAATAGAATTTATAGACAAGTAGAGAGTGGTCTATATCTTGGATGCTATATAAGGGGGAAGGAGTAAGTTAAGAAAACACAGTTTCCGAATCATCCGATCTGAAAACCTTCAAGATGAACTTTCTCTACCTAGCGATTCTGGTTTGCCTGGTGGCTTTGGCTTTCTCGGCCAAAATTTCTTCGGCGAGTCGTTTTCACCAAAAGGTTATACCTCGGAAGGTTATCCCTGCCAAAGGAGATCATTTTGCCGGTTCATATAGTCTCTCTAGCCCCACTAGCCCTACATAGTTCGATGAAACAAAATAATATCCAATTTGGATTAAAAAAAACGATGCGACGCCCAGAAAGAGGAGAAGGGGACCAGAACCCAATTCAACTACTCTACCTGATTCTAAAATAACATAAAAATTATAAAACCTCTTAATAAAAAAAATCTATAAATAATATAAAAAAAATCTTAAATCTTAATCAGTGCCAAATGAAGTATTAAAATTATTATTTTTGTTCTTGGGTTAAGATGGGGTATAAGAGTATATAGAGTTGTTGATTGACTTGTGAGTTTCAAGTATGGAAAATTTTAGAAAAGATTATAAAAAATGTATAATTTGGTTTGTAAATATCGCAAATTTAAATTGTTAGCAAAACAAAAGCAAATAATTCACAATTCTACGCACATTTTGTGCAAATATCTGATCTGAAAGAGGCTGGATAAAAGAACAGGTGGAAAAAAAAGGCTTTTGTTGAGGTTCTATTATAAATATTGTCTTTCTTAAAATATATAGTACCTTTTTTTCAATTAGTAACAAAAATAATATATAAAGTTCGTGACTTTAAAAGGTTATCTATCTATTATTAAGAATTAATTAAGAGAAGGGGTTATTAAAAAGGGGCTTGTCTCATGTCTTAGGCCTGAAGAGACCTAAAATGATATTATATGTATATATGATCTTAAAACTATTTCTAAACCAGATTCTTCATCATTATCACTATCTTTAAAAATAATCTCTTTTAAATTTAACCTCTCATTTATTTTTAAGAACTGATCATATCGCAAGCTGTCTTTAAAATACTTGGATGGAAAATTTTTAAAAAATTCTTTAAACAGCAAATATGATAAACAACAAAAAAAAAACAATATATTATTCACTATTCCCCGTCACTATTATATTTTTTTTTTGCAAATATTGCGAATTCGAATTGTTGAACCAAAATACTGCAAATAATCTGCGATTCTGCGCGTGTTTCGGGCTGGAAACACTTGATTCAAATGAGGCGGGAACAATGACTGGTGGACAATAAAAGTCGTTTGCTCCGATTAAATATAGAGTGTCGAGAGCAGATTGGCTGATCTCCGGTGCCATATATAAAGGGGTAACGGAGTCTGGCAAAGACACAGTTCCCGGACTATCTGATCTGATCTACCTTTCCCCCATCCACAAGATGCGATTCCTTTGCGTAGTTTTCCTTGCCTGCCTGGTGGCTGTGGCTTTGGCGGCCGATGCTTCCTCCTCGGACACCGCTTCCTCGGACAGCTCCTCCTCGGACAGCAGCTCTTCGGACTCCTCTAGCAGTACTCCCTCGGAGAGCAGCTCTTCGGACTCCTCCAGCTCGACTCCCTCGGACAGCTCCTCATCGTCCTCGTCCACTCCTTCCTCCTCATCCACCTCGTCGAACTCCACGTCAGATACTACAACTACCACCACCACCACAACTACCACAACCACTGCTGCCAGCACCAAGAAGCACAAGCACGTCCGTCACTTTACCATCCATCGTCTTCGCAGTGGAGTCACCAGAAGGATCAGGATAAAAAATGGCAGTTCCAAGAGGAGCAAGTCCAGTAGGAGCAGGTCCAACTCGAGCAGGTCCAAGAGGAACAACCGTCGTCTTCGCACCACCCGCCGCGGTTAGAAATTTCCAAAAACCCAAAAATTAAATAAAGAAAACTCGCATTGAATAACGATTTTTGGAGAGTTTCTGAATCAATGGGGCTTGACTGTATTATACCTGGTACTTGGGAAACAAATCCGTATAAGATTATCATCTATGAACTCATATTCATATAATCTTATTAATGGGTTTCAAAGATAAACCTCAATAACCTTATTAAAGAGCTAAACAAAGTTTCCAATGTTTAGACCTTATATTTAAATTCTTCTTTAAGGTTTTCTTGGGGTATTAAGTATAGATCAGTTTTAAAATTAAAGAACCAAAATATTTAAGATCCTAATACGATAATAACTTACGATAAGAACCCACATACTATATGATCTTAGCAATTGGTTTTAAATATTTCTCTAATACCCAATTGAAAATTATATCAAAAGTTTCCCTTTCCACCCTACCTTATAATAGAATCATCAGGGTTTCTCTATCTGTCAAGTTTAGATCCCTATTATTTAATATTTAAGATCCTCAACGAAGATCATATAAGAAGTATGATACTATGATCCCCATATGTATATATGATCTTAGTAGTGGTTTTTAAACATACCTCATAAAAACCCAAGTCAAATAGAAACGAAGCTTACCATATTAAATCCATATAATACCACCCTTCGTTCAGGTATTCTTGATCTTTCAAGTATTCTTTAAGTATGATCCATAGCCCTACATTCTTTATAAATAAAACCAAAAATTTTAGGGATTCTAAACAATTTATTGAACACTTTCTCTTCTCACACGCTCGTTGCTCGGCTTACAAAAGTAGACAAAAAAAATGGACGATAAATATTAGGCGGTATATATGCGGTATATGGGTATTAATATATAAATATATATATATGTATGTATATATATATATATGTATAGATTTATTATGCAAATAAATAAGTGGACTACAAGGCGTACTAACTGTTATAAGTAGGTCCAAAGGTTCGGGGAAGTACCATATTCGGCTTAGTCTACGGCTTAAAGCGCTTATAATATTTAGTGACTAATTAGAGTGTGTTTTGTGTGTGATTGTGATTTTGTTTTTGTTTTTGTTTTTTTCTCAGTGTCTGTGTGTGATCTATAAAGTCTTAAGAGAGAGTCTTAAAAGAAATACTCTAAGTATTGGATTATCGGCTCAAGTACTGAAGAAAGCTCTCTGGTGGAGGACGACAGAGCGTTGTGCTGGGAGGGGAATGGCTTAGCACCGTTTTTCCAGAAATAGATCCTAGTCTTAAGCTTAAGGAGTACAACAAATATAATCGATAATCGACTGCCACCAAGGGAAAATGGGAAAAAAAGGGATTCGAAATGGAAATTTTGGATATTCAGACAAGATGGAGATTTCGGAGAATTGGGGGAAGTGGAGAAATTAAGTGGAGAACCCAGTGAACGGTATAAGTTAATGTTAAATGATTTGTAAATAAAAATTAAACTAATGAAGCGTACGCTACAAAATTAAGAGCCGCAGACGCAGACACAACTGTACCTCGAACGGTTAATGGATGCTGGAGCTTTTCAAAACTGGTAAACAGTGTTGGGTAATGATAAAAAAGTCAAAGTAAACTATAAATTATAAATGATTTTTAAATAATTTAGATCTTATATAATTTTTTTTAGAATGAAAGTCTAAGAAACAAACTTTTCTATTTTTTAAAAAGAACCTCACTTACTAGTAACTGATTACCAGTACTAGGTTTTAGTAACTAGTAATCAATTACTTGTAATCATTTTTCAATAATTACTGCCAACTATTGACCAATTACCAGTAACCAGTGATTGGTAATCAATTACTAGTAATCAGTGACAAGTAATCAGTGACTCACTACCCCAAAGAAGCATCCCCATTCATCCATTCCGCTCTAGATACAATCGCCAGTCGGGTGTCCCGCTCACGAGAGCGCCCGCTTCTTGGAGAGCGTGCCCTGGACATCCGCTGGGGGTGGCGGGGTCAGCTGGATGACGGGCAGCGGGGCCAGCTGGGGATTCGTGAAGGCGACGGCCCGCTCCTTGGCCGAGACGGCGGCGAACGAGGAGAAGGGACGCAGGCGGACGTAGAGCACGGCGGAGGTGAGGCAGGAGGTGACCAGGATGCCCAGGAGCACGATCAGCGTGATGGCGAAGCCGGGCGTGGTCATGCAGATGAGACCCTCCTCGCGCACCGGGAACACCATCGTCTGCGGGCTGCGTTCCACCCCGGATCCGTTCGTGGAGCTGCCGTTGCCCGTCGCCTGCTCGTCAATGGCGAAGGTCAGGTCCCCGGAGGAGACCACCTTGATGATCCGGTTGAGGCCCACCTGGGGCTCGGCCACAGCTCTGGCCCGGCGCTGGACACGGCGCTCGTCACGCCGCTTTCCGATGGCACTGGCCACCTGGTAGGCATCCACGTGGAGCTGGGGCGGCGGTCCGTACTGCGACTCGGGTCCCACCTGGAGGTGGTGCACGTCCTGGAGGTTGGAGTCCGCCGAGCACTGCTCCGGGCAGTGGTAGCGGCAGATCTGGATGGTGCACTGGAAGTGTACCTCCATCGAGTCGGGGAACTTGAAGGCCTGGAAGTGGGCGTACGACAGCACGGAGGCGGAGGCCCCGAAGTTCTTGATCTTGGTGAACCGGGACATGAGCTTCGGCCGGGTGACGCATCCCCGCTGGTCCACCAGCTGGATGGGAGCCCTCTTGCCGTCGTGCGCCACACAATTCCTCACCAGCATGTCGAACTTGGAGTCGTCGTCCTTGATGGCCAACACCATGGTCATTGTCTGGCCAATCTTCACCAGGCCGGAGACCTCGGAGGCCCACGGTCCCTTGCCCACCTGGATCTGCATCCAGCAGCCCACATTGTCGCCCGCAAAGTCCGCCCTCACCACGTCCAGCATGTCGACGGGGAAGGGCCGGAAGGTCACGGACTTCTCGTACTGGTCGTGCCACGTGCAGCGCAGCTTCCGGGCCTGATCCCACACCTCCTGCACCTGGGGATCGTACTGGATGACGATGATGTTCTCGAAGTAGGTGCCCGCCCCGGTGCCACCGGATTCGTGGCCATAACCCTGGCCGTAGTTGTCCGTGTTGCCGGCAGTGCCGCACTCATGGAGTCCGATGTCGAAGCTGGCCGAGCTCCTGCCCAGGCCGGAGGGCAGGTGGACGCAGTTCATGTTGCTGTAGTGGCCCTTGGAGAAGACGATGCCGTTGAAGGGCTTGTCGAACTGGACGAACACCTTCATGCCGTTCTTCTCGCACTTCACGTCCAGGGACACGATCTTGGGCATGTCCTGCACCGGTGCCGCCCAGATCTCGTTCTGGCTGGATCCGCCCACGCTCAGGTCCGGCACCTGCACCTGCTGCTGCTGTCCCTGGATGCCCTGGCTCTGCACCTGCACCTGGGCCTGACCCTGCTGCGGCGCCACCTGAAGCTGGACCTGCGGTGGTGGTTGCGGTCGTTGCTGGAGCTGCGGTGGCGGGGGTCCCTTGTAGAACTGGGCGCCGGGCGGCGGTGGCGGTCCGAAGGGCTGGCCAAAGCTCAATGGAATATTCTGGTGGTTACCTGGAGGGGATTAGATCAAGTATGTCATAACGGAGGACTATGAGACATCAGGATTATATCACACTTACTTCTTAGGGTCAGTGCCACATTGGGCGGCGGAGGCGGCGGCATGTTGTGCTGGTAGTGGACCTGCACCTTGGGCACCGACTGCGGCAGCTGCATCTGGATCTGGATCTGGGGCTGCTGCTGCGGCGGCGGCGGCTGTGGCGCATGCTGCGGCGCGTGCTGCGGCGGATGCTGCTGCTGGGCCTGCGCCTGGGCCTGTTGCTCCTGCTCCGATTCCTGGGCCATCTGATCCAGCTCGTTCTCGTGGTCGGCCAGGGCAATGGTCAGGTCGTCGTCCGCGCTTCCGGCAATAGCCTTTACCACTTCGACATCGTCGCAGCAGACCAGGATGACCTGTGACCCCATTTCCAGAGTGGAGAGGGAAAGAGAGAGAGAGAGAGGGTGGAGACCGGAATTATTTAAGGCGGATAATTGCTCTGCAACTGCCACAGTGGCACTGCCAAGTGGCAACAACAAGTGCCGCGCTTTCGGAGAATGTTGGCTGGAATGGGCGCAGCAAGGCGGATGCGGCATGCACCATGCGGCATGCAACTCAATTGCATAAGGCAGAGAAAAACGAGAGAAAGACACAAAGAAACGAAGCAACAATTTCGCTTTTTTTTTCCGCCAACAACTCTTTCCATTACCATTGCCATTTCCCTCGCCCGCGATCTTGTGCCACATGCAACTGCGACTTGCAACTTGCAACTTGTTACTTGCGGCGACCCAATTTCCCGCCCGGGGAGATCCGCCTGGCTTAAAAGGCGATGTCAAGGCTAGAACCAGACCAGACAACCGACCATAAAAAAAAGAGAAGAAGAAACAACAAACCGCAGACTGAAAACTGAAGAATGGAGACTGGGAGACCAGGAGACTGAAGACTAAAGACATCCGACCGAGACCTAAATTAAGATCGCAATCGAAATCCGTTGTCCGGATTGGGTGAATGGCATTCTCAAGAAATAATGATAATGGCCGGGATCCAAGAGGATATCCAGTTAGTCCATAAAGTCAATATGTTTTAATAATTCAAATAGTTTATCAAACTTAGTTAGAGGCTATTTAAAAGTATAAGAGATTTAGATATAATATTAAGAAATTAAAAAAATTAATTGCACTTTTTATTGGATTTTATTAACAACTTTAATCGATCTAATTATCGAATCTAATCGATCTTAAGATATTAATAGATCTGAGAGCCAAATATGTTAAAGATTTCAAATCCTTAAAGTTGGGACTATTTAGCCAGTTAGGAACTTAAAGGTTTACTATGTTTTTGTTTAAAATTATACTTCACAAATTTGCAGAATAAAATCTAAAGAGTCTTTTAAAAATCCCCCTAACATAACCATATTTATATAAATTAAGTCTTATTTAATCAATAAGTTGTATATTATAAGACTATATTATAAGCCTAAACAAAAAACTAGATAGACAATATCCAATTAAAGATAGCTTTATGAGTGGATAAATTGAAAAGATGGATTTCTTATCTTTAAAGAAGCATAAGACTCAGACTCTTTATGATAAATATTTTGTACTATACTATACTATAAAGATATACTAGATACTATAAAAAACTATATGTCTATGTCTCACAACCAACAATCTTCAACAATCTAAGCTTTTTACAAACTCCAAATATTAAAAAAACGTATTAAGCTTTAAATCTTAATTTAATAATGATAGTAATAACGCATTTCTAGAAAAAGAAAAAAAGGCACCCTTTACTTTGGTAAATAATCTTAAAGTCCTACGGAGTTTATCTTTCATTCAATCTTAGAAATTCAATCTTAGAAAATGTTAGAACCTTTTATGAATTCTAGCAGAAAAATGGAAAATGTAATAGTATCTCCTCTATGAATTTAAAATGAATTTATCCATAAATAAATTTTTAAATTTATCCATAAATTAATTTATTTAAATATTTGTATAACCCTTAAGAAATATTTAGTTCAAACGAAGACTAATGATATGTAAAGACTTTAAAAATTTCATTTTATAAAACAAGTATCTAGATAAATCTTTAATAAAGACATTAGAAAACTAATTAACATATCTTAACATACAAGTTACACAGTCTTAAATACTTCACATTAATATCACATCTACATCTTTAACGAAAAAATAATTTTCTTTGAAAGTTTTTCGAATAAAAATATCCATTCCATATTTACTTGAAAATACCAATTTAGGTGGACCCAGTGGATGTGTGGCACAACCATATTTAGTACGCAGACTTGTCTTCCGGCTTTCTTAATAATTTATCTTTTGTTTTCCATTACTTTCCATTTTAGGTCTTCATTTCTCTTTTCAGACCCCAGCCAGTATGTGTTAAAGTCCTAATTTTTGTTGCTCCATTGAGGAGAGCTTGTCCGCTTTTACCCCCAATACTTGTCCACTATACCCAGTAACCCAGTACTACTCGTACTCGTACTCGTACTCGTACTTGTCTCCGGAATCCGGACTGATTCAGTTACCATCAGTTTGGCCATCAAAGCAATTAGACGAATGCATGGCGATGGTGGATGGAGGATGGGAGCCGCAAAACTGGACAAGGTGGCTATGACCATGGCCATGGCCAAGATATCCAATGAAGATGAAGATGATGCCCAACGATGGTGATGGCGATGGCGAGGTGAGTGCAACTGCAACTGCAACATCCCAAATCTGTGCCGCACTGCCGAAAACAACTTTCTCTGGCAAACTTGCAAACTGGCGACAGAGCTGAGAAACCGAGAAATTGAGAAGCTGAGAAACTGAGAAACTGAGAAACTGACTAACCGAGAAGCTGACAAAATTGAGCATCCAAGTATCTGAGTATCTTTGGGATGCAGCAACTGCATCCTGTAGCAATCCTGTTTGGTAGAAAGTGATGTGGCCAGCCAGCCAGACGATTGACAACAAAAAGGTAAAATGCTAAATGGTAAATGGCAATTGCCAAACAAGTTGCCAACGAATTCAAAAAAAAAAACGAGTGCGGGGAGAAAAGACACAACCAGAAAAAGGCAGAAACTAAAAAACAAATTCTATAATCAAATTTGCATTCGAGAACGTGATTTGGAGCGAAACTGCAGATGAAACTTAAAAGAGCAGTCATGTCTCCCTCCAAGTGTTGCACTTAAAAAAATTATATATTTTATTTAATATATTTCATTAAGAAATTTTAAAAATATACCCAAGTATAAGGGGTTAATGTATTTTTTAGTTAAAGTTTATAATGGTTTTTCCTAATAGATGTTATAATAATGTTCTGTTTTTTTTTTTGTGGTTCAAACTTTAGAGAGAACTTTTGAAAGATTCTAATTCTAAGATTAATTCACTTTAATAAAATAAACTCTTAAGAAAATTCACAAAATTACTAATATATTTTATTAAGAAAATAGTTTCCTTATCCAACTTAGTTTTTTGTTCTTTAAATTAAGATTTCAAATATCATTAAAAGCACCTTTTTGATTTTTAAAACCCTCTAAAGGCCATATTTAATTTAAACATCCTAGAACTGCGATTCTATTTCTATTCTATTTCTAAGAAGTCTACCTACCTACCTATGTATCTATCTTTCTTTTAAATACCAAAATACGGTATTAAAATAGACAAAGCACGGTATAAGTTTATCGGGTTATATATTTAAGCCCCACACACCTCTAAGCCTATTGTAAGCTAGTTTTAAAACTATATTTATGTGAATTTAGGCAGTTTCTACATTTTGGAAAGAAATCCCCAAATATCCCAAGGCAAATCTCCCTAAAAATATAGTCCAGAAAAGCTCTTAATAGAAAGTCTAGAGTCACACTTTAATAGAAAGTCTAGAGTCACACTTTATAGATTGTATAATCTTAAGATATTATACAAAAAGTGTAGTCTTTTTTGCCCAATTGATCAGTTTAAACTTTAAAGCATAGATAGATAGTAAAAATGTTAAATTTTCAATTATTATACAAAATTAAGCTAAGACCCTGTTTAAAGAGAACTTCTTTTTTAGAGCAAAATAGATCTTGGATTTCACTATAACTCATCATTGATGTTAAATAAAATGTCTTAATGATGTCTTAATAAAAAAATCTTAAGCTAAATCTTCCTCCGATGAGAAGCGTTAATTGAAATTTAGGCCAAGAGCTACTTCATCGGTCTTTGAAAATGATTTGGCGGGAAATTTTGAATGGAGTTTCACTTTATCTCCTGCCAACTGGAAATTGTTATAATCTCGGCACTGAGAAAAATTCATATCGTATTTAAAGAAGATATTTCTAACGAGGAAAGGAAAAATTAGGAAGTTAACACCTTTAAAGACAATATTATCTTCAATCTGATATTTAAATTTTTCTTCAAGTGTACTGGATACGACTAATGATGTGACTAAAGGCCAACAACAACTGAAGAAGGAACCCGAGACGAAATGCAAAGCCGGCTGTTGCTGAAATCTTGACCTCTCCTCGCGGATCCGTTGAAGATGCAAGTTGCATGTTGCAAGTTGCTCCATGCTACATGCTGGATGCTGGATGCTGGTTTCTTGGCAGCGCACCAAATCGGGAGAAAGTGAAACATTAGCAGAGAATCGGAATTTGGCAGCAGGCGGGCTGCACAAGGAGGCGAAAGGGTCAAAGGTGAACGCCAGGTCGTTTGGCAGCATTTTCCCAAAAAAAAAAAAACAAAAAAACCAAATAATAAAAGAAAAAATCTCAAAATGAAAGCGAAAAGGAAGCGAAAAATGGAGATGCTGCCACATGCTGCCTCTGCCACTCGTTAAAGGAATGAAAACTGTTTTTTTTGTTGGCCTGGCTAAATTGTGTCATCGCCCCAGAATGGCCAAAAAACCACCAGAGAAACAAAAAAAAAAACTTTCTAACGTCACGAACGCTGGGCCAAAAAAAAAAATAGCGACAAGCCGAGGGTATTACCTATGTAGGCAAAAATGGATGCACATGGAATTTTAATATGTGCCAAAATCCCAAAAAGAGAAAGGAATGCTGCGGATGGGCTGGGAAGATGCCCCTTTGAGATGCCACCAAAGGCGGTTGCTGCAGAGTGTCTTTTTCTGAATTTAATATTCATATAGCAACAAAAAATTAGAACACCTTATATAAATAATGTAAACACTTGTAAGAACCTATATTAAATAGGGCTATGATAGAGGCACTTTATAGAGCCTATGTATTTTGGATAATTTGATGCAAGAAAGTTCTTTACGAAAGACAAAGTTACAACCAAAATTAAAACAAAATATAATATAAAAACATCCTTTACAAGACTAAAACAAATACATCCCTAAAAATTTAGGCTAAAATGTATAATCTTTTAGCTAATTCTTAAGTTATTTTTAATTAGATTAAGTTGATAGAACACTTTGTTTTATGCTGCTATATTAAAAACAAAACCTATAGCCTACTTTTCAAGGATTATATTTTATTTTAATCCATAATATAATATATTTTAATCCTATATTATAGAAGTTAACTGAAATATGGTATTACTTTGTATTGTTTGTATAATTTAATCTCGTAGATTCCCAATAGTTAAAATTAAACGAATTTATTTATAACTAGATATAGTAAAACATTTTTAAAAGCGCATTCTTCTTCCATATTTTCTTCAATATTTAACCAAACTTCCAGAAGAAACAAGCCAACTCAATACAATTCTCACAGCACTTCCAAGCTCTAGACTCTAGAGATGACATTCGATGAGTATCCTTTACATTGCTGGCTCTAATTACCCATTTATCGGTTGCTTAGTGATATTCCAGGAACTAAAACGAGCACACACATACTAACACACACATACACTGGCATTCAGGCTTTTAACGGACAATTCATGCGAGAAATGGGCCATGCCAATTACATGTCTCGTTCTCGTTCCCGCTGCCCGCTGTTCCCCTTCCGTGCCATTCCATTTCATTCCAAGCACTTGACTTGCCAATAAAGCTCTTTCACTTCCACACACACACACATGCACACATGCACACGCACAAGGCAGACATCGGGCAGACACAGAGAGACAGAGAGGAGAGGAGAGCAGGCAAAGAGAAGCTTAAGCCGGCTGCTGCTAATGGAAATTATCTATTTATAAGCTTGCTGCCTGCTGCGGCTGCGGCTTCTGCCTGCTTGCCTCTGCTTGCCTCTGCTTGGTGCATGCTGCATGCTGCTTTGCTTTTGGCTTTGTGTCTGGCTTTAATTGATTTTAATTATTTGCATTGGCTGGAAAATACTCACCTGCAGTGAAAGGAAAATGATAAGCGGCAGCCAAATCTTCTTAGCGCCGATTTCTCGACGATTTCTTCTGTGCCGTTGCTGCTGTAGCATTTGTTGTTTTTGTTGCTGCTGATGTTGCATGTTGCTGCTTTGATGGTGTTCCTGTTTTTGTTTTTTTTTTAAGGCGTATATAATTAATTTGTTTATCATTATTCGATATTTGCTTATGATTTCTGTTTCTATTACAGCTTCCATTGTGGGTGTGTGTAACAAAAAAGAGTCATAGAAAAGACGGAGAGAGGCGGAAGAAGCCGCGGAAGAAAGAGAACGTGTCGTAGAAAGTGCTTTTCGCTTTTTTTTTTTCTTTAATTTTTTTTTGTTAACCTGGTCATTATTGTTATGCTTACCAGCTATGAAAGTGTTTCTCGCTAATTGCAATTTATTAGCAATTTCTCAGTCAGCTCAATGATGATTGATTGACTCGCTAAGTGTTCAAGACCCCCTCTTTCTTCTATCTAGCCCCCACCCACCTGAGAAAACAAAAAAAAAGAAAGAAAGAAAGAGCCGAAAGAAAGGGAAGCTGTGACAAGTCATCAAAAAAAAAAAAAAATAAAGAAAAGAATCTGTTTAATGACAACACACTTAGCTTTTAAGACTCTTCCAGTAGTAGTGGAAGTAGCACCTGGAATCAGGGGGGTCTTGATAAGGGGCCAGCAGCTAGCCAGTGCTGCAGGTGAAAAGTGTTAATAGGTTTCCCCATGAGACCCAAGTGGGTCATCATAAGCCAACATAAACGCCCGCCCGAGTTGGCCAATTAGAAGGCCCAAGGAAAGAGAGAGTGACAAAAAATAAGAAGAAAGAACCAGGAAGTTGGGAAATCTTAATGAATTCTTTGAGAATTACAAGTGAGATATTATTCCAAATTAAATATTGCTAATAAACTTTTTAATATTTCTATAAAATTGCATTTCTTGGATTAACCTTGAAATGTTTATACTTTTAAGCATGACTTTGTACCTAAACTTTAATACTTTATAGACATTTTAATTAAAAACATTAGTTTTATATTTAAAAGCTCTTATAAAAGATTCTAATAAATGAAATAATAGCTCTAATAAATCATATAACTATGAAACTACTAGTAACTAACCATCAAAATTTTGAATATTCATATATAATTATTATCTATACAAAGATTTGCTTGTTTTTTCGTTAATTATTTGAATATTTATATTTTTGGAATAATACTTTCTTCATTTACGGAAAAAATTATCAAGAAAACCCTTTGAAAGTGTGAAAATAATAATAATAAATATTCATAGAATAGAAAATGACACAATTATGGAATGTAATCAGTCTTTAGTTTTATAAAGCGCTTATAAGTTTGATAACTAACTAATATAACTAACTAATTTGTCTTTAAAAAAAACTTACTTTTCAATGTACCATTAAAAAACAGAAAATTAAACCATTTTCTTTATAAATTTATCAAAATTTTCAGTTTAAAAAAGGATCTAAGGTATTAAGGTTATTCTCAAGAATTCATAAGAAGTGCTCTCTTTGATAGAAAACAGATAAGTATCTTTTCTTTTTCTAACATCCCAAACAAAAGCTAAAAATATAATTTTTTGTAAGCTTCTCTTTTTTAAATAAATACTTTAACTAACTTATTGTTAAATTTGGAATTTTAAACCCCAACTAGAACTAAAACCCTACAATATACAAAGCTTTCAACGCGAATGCAAGCACTGTGATAGGAAGAGAAAATACTAGAATTGAAAATACTAGATAAAAGAAAGTGAAATTAGAAGGAATATTTTACGAAAAAAAATCATGAAAAAAAGGATAATCCTTATGGAATCTCTTTATTCCGCTGCTTTAGTTCCGACTCACTCACTTCCGGTTCAATGGGGTATAACGGTTTAACGATTAACGGTTTATGGTTTTCCGGATCCGCTCCATTCCATAATGGAATGCTCAGCTACTCACCTACTGTTTTTCGTCCCTGGCCCAATTCCGGCGTTCCACTTGCCGTTCCAGTTAAAGTTCCGAATCCAATTCCTCGCCTTGACAAACAGGATGCGTCCGCGTCTGCGTCGTCTGCGTTGTCTGCGTGCTTTTTTGGTGGCAACTTTCGAAAACAGTTGCTGTCGGTACGATGGCCGTTACTTTTGCCACTGATTGCTGCTACTTGGCTACTTGCCACAGTTGCAGGGGCAGGCAGTTAAGAGGTGGTGTTGTTGTTGTTGTTGTACACGGTCAATAATTAACGATCGCAAGTGGGGCACACACGCGCACCAAAGAAAAAGAAAAACCAAACAAACAAAAAGAAAAATACCAGAAAAAAAAAGGACACAAAAAGCGCGTTGATCACTTTGGTTAGCCAGCTTCTCTGCTAACCGTATCTTTCCAAGCGGTTCTTTCCGTTTCGCTTTTGTTTTTTTTTTCTTTACATAAGTATATTTATAATTTGTTTTTATGATTATTTGCAGTTAATGTTTTGTTGTATGTTTTTTTTTTGCCTTTTATTTTGTTCCGATAGGCATTAGATTTGATATTGATGTTTGGTATTTTTTTTGCAACGGTATATTTTGTGTCAACCTCGAGGATCTCTAGTTCGCTCGTTTGTCCGTTTTTTTAATTTTAATTTTTTTTGTTTTTTGTTTTAAAGAAAAGGAGAGAAGAGAAAAACGCGTCTGGTTCGCGCCGTGGTTTAGCGCCGAATGCCGCAGACACCTGCTTTCTCGCAGCGGAACACTTCGCATGCGCAACAGCAGCAGCCAGCGTCGCTGCCACTGCCACTGCCACCGCCACTGCCAGCGATAGCAGCGAAATTTCTTCTTTCTTTTCATCCATTCAAGACGCCACTCAGTGAGGCAGTCGGCCAAGTCCACGACCAAGTCCAATACCAAGACCAAGACCAGGCCAAAACCAAAACCAACACCAAAAAAAACTAAATCCACAGCCGAATGCCAAGTACGACTTGTTCAAGTACAGCATGCCGGTTGTTGTTGCTGTTGCAAGTGTTGCTTCTTGTTGTTGCTGTTGCATGTGTTGCCTGTTGTTGCCTCTTGCCTCTTGTTGTGTTTGTTGACTGGCATTCTTGACTGTTTCGGTTGTAATTTCATTCAAAGTTTATGTTTTTTGGAACAAAATTGTTCATCTTTTAGCTCATAAAATTTGGTATTTTTTTTAAGCACTCATATTTTGTCTTATTTTATGGCTTTTTACTAAAAATAAGGTCTATTTTCACTATTTTTTGTATTTTCTAATGTTTTGCTTTTATTCTGTGTCTGTTTTTTATTTACTTTTAAAAATATTAAGCTAATAATTTGGTATTTTATCTGTATTTTGCATCCTTATTTGGTATATTGCGGATGTTTATGTTTGCAACTATTGAGTTTTTATGGCTTTTTTTGATTCTTTTATCATCTTCTTTTAATTTTAACTACTAAAAGATTAAAATAGTAAGAAATATTATCTAATATGGGCTTATTTTGCTGATATTTTCATTATATTTATGCAATTTTGTATATATAGTTTTCCTTGAACTTCAAAGTAGGTTTATGTTTTATTTATTTAAGAAGTTAGTTAGTTTAGTTTTGTTTATTTTATAAGCTAGTAGTTTAATTTATACTGTTTTTTTTTATAGTTTCTTTGAACTTTAAAGTAGTTTTAGGTTTTCAAAATATTTAAGATTTCATTTTTGAAAACTCTTCATATTTTTCAGTTATATGTACATATGATTACTTTTCTTTTCTTTCCTAATTGATGATATTAATATGATAGTATTGTGTTTATAGTTTATGTAACATTTATTAAAAACATTGGAATACTTTTAAAAGATTTAAGAATATGTGGATAACAATGGCTTAATGGATTATAGCTTTAAATTAGAAATAATGTTACTAAGTTCTTTTATAACTATTTAGGTCAAGATTTCTTGAATTATTTTTTATCAAATATGTATATATTTTAAATGGCTTTATTACTTATATATTTTCGACTTATTTCTCATAATATTAGTGTTGATTTTAAGCATTATTGTTGCAGATGCCAATGCTGTGGCAGATGCTGTTGCTGTTGCTGTTGAAGTTGCAGTTCCTATTGCCGTTCCAGTGGCTGTTGCAAATGTGTCTTTAATGAGTTATTATGTTGCTGCCGCTTTTAACACATAGCTCCTTTCGCTTTTTATTTAACTAAACTTTCTCGCATTCCTTTTCAAAAGTATTGCTATTTAAAAATTGCTTACTTAAATATTGATTTTGTTTATGTTGCGATGTTGCTAGTGAGTTTTTAAGAGGTGCCTCTTATGTTGCAACTTTATTATTTTTTTTTTACTATTTCTCAGGTTGCTGTTTATGGGATCGCCCTAGCTGCTGGATATATGGCTTATTGTTGCATGTATTTATAATTGTTGCCGTTAGTAGAATATTTTTTTATTTACAATATTGCTATTATTGTTGCAACCTTTTTCTCATATTGCTGCTGTAATTGCAACAACCGTTGTTGTTTCTCCCAGCGATATGTTGCTGTGGTTGTTGTTGCCTGTTGCTGGCCGACTGACTGCCTGGTGTTGCCTCTGTTTGTGGCATGTTTTCTGGTCTCGGTTTCCCCTTTGCCTCGACTGCCATTTGTTTGTTTACACTGGGCAGTGTAGCCTCAACTTTCAGTTGCAATGGGTTACAGAAGCAGACGCAGCTTTGGGGACAAGTCCTCTAACTGTTTGCACTTTCTATTCCCCTCTACCTATATATACCTGCCTCCATCTGCCGCACTGGCCGAACTTGCTGCCACACCCCACCCCTTGCCACAACGCACTGCCCATGCTCCAGTTGCTCCAGTTGCCGTTCATGATTTGTGGCAAGCAATCAAGCCCACAAAACGGGTGTGGGCGCCCTTTGATTGCAAACTGGGCTTAGCCACCAAGGCGTGGCTCCCTGCCCCTGATGGCCACTCCCCTCCCCCTTCTCCATTCATCCATCCATCTAGAGGTGAGGAAAGATTTCGCATCTTTATTTATTCAGTCGCCAGTAATGTTTCATCGAGTGTTCCACTTTTCCATAAAATATTTTTTGCCAAGTGCCGCATTTGGCATTGCTGTGGCAGCAACAGCAACAGCAGCAACAACAACACCAAACACAAACTGTAATAAATACAACAATAATATGAAAAAAAGGCACTTGCTCTCGTTGAAATAATAGGATGAGCAACTGCAACACCAACAGCAACAACTGCCACAACAGCAACAATCGCAGCAGCCACGACAATGAAGGCAATTGATAACCTGATGTCGCTCAGATACAGTGGGCAGTAGATAATTGAAACTGATTAAAATAAAAATTCAATATAATTAGAGATATAGAAGAGGAATAATATAAGAATACATAAATAACATTAAAAACATAAATAAGCTTTTATTTTAAAATTTATTTGTAAGTAGGGTTTAAAATATATGTAGAAATTGTATTAAAAGTATAATATTAAAGTTAAAGTTAGAGTTAGAGTTATTAAAGTATATAATAAGTATAATAGATACAAGTTTATAAAAGATAAAAGTATATCATATCATCAAATCATGAGATATAAGAAAAGATACAAGGTAATAGATACACGATTGTTGTTCATAAAAAGTTTATGAACATTTTCTTTAAAGAGGGATTCATTCGTTTGTAAACCTAATGGGTTTTATTGTTGTAAGCTCTTTATTTTATTTACTGGTGCTGTTTATAAAATATGATTTACTTTAAAACCAAGTTTCAATATATTGTAGTTAACTAGTAAACCCACATTTATTTTCAAAGTTTCTATTAAGAGTTTAAAGAATTCTATATAGTTTGACTATAATAATCATCAAATCAGTTCATATTTTCACCCTTTATTACTAGTATTGTGTTTATGTTCTTCATAAAGAAACTTAATCATAAATTAGGAAGACAACATTCTTCCCAAAAACACCTGACTAAACAAATACAGTAATATTAAATTTCAAAATTTCGTACCAGAATACCTACAAATGTAGAATTTCTTGATAAAATACATTAAAATACATTAACCTTGCTTATCTTCTTTAGTTAATATTAAATATTAGTTAATAATAGTTAGCATAAAAGCATATTAAAAATAAATATAACTAAAAATAAAGCTTTCAAGTTAAATATATTATACATATTGCTTCCAATCTTTATATTTTAATTGTGTTTTCAAATTAACTTTTTTTTTAAATACCGGAAGAGTTTAAAAACCGTTGTTAGGCCCCATGTTAGTTTATGAAAAGCAGTGGGATTTTTCCTGTCCAAGTCTTAAAAATAAGATATTCATCATTTAAGTATGAATAAGCTTTTATAGTCCATCTTCCGTTTGATGCCCCACTGTGCGGCGGTGGCGATAAAAAAGAAAAAATTGCAGAGCGGTGCGCCGGCATTTCATCGCCATTTCAATTCCACTTTGCAGTTTTGAGTTTTTAGGGGCGCCTCCGACGACGCGTCGCTGTGGCAGCTTCTCAGCGGCGGGATTGCAGATTGCAGTTTACAGTTTACTGTTTTGCTGGCTGCAGGTTGCAGGTTGCAATTCACAATTCGCGAGGAGATTCCTGTTTGCTAAATATGACCAAAAAGACCCGTTTCGAAATTGGAGTAATTTCGATCGGCGTCGATGTTGCTCCGGTTCCGCCTGAAAGTGGCCAGAGAATCGGATCGGATCGGATCGGTATTGGATCGGATCGGATGGTGGAATCGGTTTTTGGTTTTGGTTTTTTGCTTGGTTTTCCGTTTGGAGAGGATCTCGCCTTTCGTCTATTGGTTTTTTGGATTGGTTCGCTTCGATTCGCACATTAAGTAACACGCGCCAGCCAGTCTACCGTCTACCGTCTACCGTCGTCTTCCAACTTGGCTAACTCGGTTAACTTGGTCAATTACTAAGCGGTTTTGCATTGCAGCCCGAAGACGACAGGCAACCGCGACTACTACACACTTTGCTGGAAGAGAGTCTTCTCTTGGAAAAGAAGAAGGAAGGGCAGACTCTGCTTATGTTTCTTTTTTTTTTTTTTTTTGTCGCACGCCTCACGCATCTTAAGCGGCGTTGCAAGATGTCTTATTAAGAGTATCTTGTTACTTTCACCATCCGCCGACATGAATTGCGCTTCAATTTCTCACAACCACACTGAGATACTGTTTTTTTTTTTATATTATTATTATAGGTGGCTAAAAGGGGAAGGTGGGGGGGGGGAGGTGCTGACCAAATGTGGTGCTTTAACCAAAGGTTTTTGGGTGAAAACAACAACTCTGCAACAGTGCAACACTGCAACAGTGCAACACTCTCTTCCTCATAGAGATAATGCCCCACAAGTCCGTGTCCATCGGGATTCTACGGTTCTGTTGCACAGTTGCAGTGGCAATGTGGCCATGGTGGCACTAGTGGCATCATCAACATCATCATCATCATGATGATGGTAGTCATCGTCATCCAAAGCTAAAATCCTCTTTGCCACGCCGGTTTCTAGCCAACTATTTGGGTCGCTCTCACAATTTATTGGTTTAGTTTTCATTGCATTGACACTTCATCATCGCCGGCAAAACAGCCTGCGTTTGTCATCTGACTTAGATGGGCTTTTTCTTCTTCTATTTTTCTGGCTACACTTAAAAAAAAACCGGGTATATGCATATGGGAAAAAGCTGTTGTATTATGGCCTTAATGGGCCACATAAGTTGGTTCTTAAGACTCTATCTAGGACTTTGAATCAAAAAACACAGCTATATGATACCCAGTACTTTTCAATAAGTGTTACATTTTAAGTTCAAAAAAATCTTTGTAATTATTTAAAGATATAATGGGTGTTGTTTGTAGATTAATTTATTTGAGAAATAACTCTTATCATGTAGTTTAAATAGATCCCATTGGTTGGGTCTCAATATTCTGTTTAGGAGTTTTAATAAAAAAAAAAAGGAGTTTCAATAAAACGGTGTTTGGGTCAGAAGTTTTCAATAAATACTACTTTTTAAAGTCACAAAGATGATGAAATTTTTTAAAGGTATAGACCTTATTATTGTTAGTTATGTTAGTCCTTTTAGTGGGTTCTTTTTAAATAACTTCGACCCCAAATAAGGAAGAAGGACTTAAGTAGATATTTTCGACTATACAATACCCGGTACTTACTTAACCCTCTTTTTCTGATTCTAAATCCCTCTGAATAGTAGCCTCTGTTTCTAATAAAAATTTCTGGGTAAAATAAGCAATTCTTCAGAAAGAAATACTTATTGTTTCAAACCATACATTCGATTTTATTTTATACTTTAAGTCATTTAAGGAACTCCACCAAATACTGTCGAGTACCGAAAAAAATTAATAATATCCTTTTAAGTTATAGTAAAAATGCCTCTTCTTTTATAACCCGATCATATAGCTCAAATCATAGTCTTTAATATTAAATACAAGGTTTATCTTTTATGATTATTATCTTCAATGTTAACAGAACCTCCTGAAACAGAACCTCCTATTATACGATATATTTGAACACTCGTACTCTTTTATTTTAACAAACAATACTATACTATTATTATTAACTGGTCTAAAATTTTTAAAACAATTTATATAATTTTTTTAATAATTTTTCTCAGTGTATATTTAACCTTTGGGTTGTCATCAGATGCAGTCTGTCCAGTGCCCAGAGGGTTACATACGAGGTGGCAATGGCAGATCTGAACCAAAGTGAAAACGCCGCCGTGAAAACAGAAGAAAACAAGTGCCACATAGGCGTAGTGGCACTTGCAACTTGCAACATGTACTAGTAGGCAACCGCAACAACAACAATTACAATTACAACAAAGAAAAAGACAAACAGTGGCAATGGCTGCCATTAGGCCATGAGAAGAAGACACTTTTTGTCCAAAAGCCAGGTGTGGGTGTGGAATTAATCGAGGGAAGATACCAGAAGACTCTGTCAGAAGACTCCAAACGGAAGACCGAACAATTAGGTTAGATTGCAAATTGTTAGGGATTGTTTGAGAAAGCCTTTTTTTTCCTAAGAATTCTCCCTCCTCTCAAACATATTATTTATTTAATTTTTTTGTTGTTGTTTTGTTTGTGAATCGCCGGGAGAGTCACTTGTCTGCCTATCAATTTCACTTTCTCGCCTCGACAGCTCTCAAATAAAATTAAACGAAATGAAAGAAAAATAAAACAACATTGAAAGTCAATTAGCCGCTGTCCAAAAAGATTCTTCACTCGAACCAGTCCAGTAAAAGCCCCTGTAGCCTTACCCCTCCACCCCATAAAAAGCCTTACAATTCGGCAATCTAAGCTCACACACGCATGTAAAGTATCTGCATCTCAGTATCCAAATATCTTGAAGTATCTCAGAGTATCTCTTGAATGCCTTGGGGGCCTTATCTTCCTGTCTGCTTCTTCCACCTCTCTCTCTCTCTCTCTCTCTCTGGTGGGAAGTGGAGCCTGGAAACTGATGTGGCATTCCAGGTGCGGAGACCCCATGGATAGATGGACGGGACGGATCGTAACCGAAATCGAAATCGCAATCGAAATCGAACGATCGATGCGCCTCAGTTATGAAAGTTCCACTTTTGGATACTTTTTAAGCAACATTCTCGCCAAGAAAGTTTTTTTTTTCGTCAGTTTTTTTTACAGATTCAGATTCCGTTTTTTTCTCATTTTTTTAATGTACAGCTTTCACATGGTTATGTTGGTAATTAGGAAAAGGCTTCAAGGCTTAAATATCTAAGTTAAGGACTACAAGAGATATGGGGTTTTGAAAAGAAATAAATATTAAATAAATATATAGAGAAATTTGAAAATTGGGAAATAAAAAGGAAAATATAAAGAAATGGGGTTCTATTTTAGGGGTATAAGAATTGTGATTAGTTTTTAAGAATAAAACCTAGAAAACCTAAACAGAATATATATCCCATCTTATGTATTAATAAACCAACTTCTTCTAAATACTTAGATATTCAAAATATTTGACAATCTTTTCAAATTTCTTCATAAAAAAAGGACTTAAAATAGATCTTTTTACTAATAAAAAAAGGTACTATCTATTATAAATATCTATTCTCTTTATAAGCACCTTTTGAAATTATTTGCATAAACAAACCCTTAAGTCAAAGGCCATCAAAAATAGTTTATATAAACAAATTTTTAAAATAAATTATCTTTTAAGCTTAAACTAGACTCTAGTTACTAGAGCCAGTCTTTCCCCTTCACTTGACTTTTGAACCCTCCACTTGACCCTCCAGCTACGTACCCATTTGGGCTCCAAAAAATTCCTCCTATTTTCATATTAGCTAGATAACTCACTTTGAAGAGCATCGTATATCACTTTCCCCTTTATTCCCGGCATTTCAAAAACTTCCTTTTTGTTTTTGGAATACTTTGACATGACCCCGCCAAAATGGACATTCCACTGATGGAAAACAGTCCGTCAGCGAGGAGACAATTTCCCAGGCCCATGGATACCTCAAGCCTAACTCCCTCACCCATTTCTCTTTCCCAAAAAAAATCTTCATGTTGACATTGAAGAGGGGGAGGGTGCAGGTCCATCCGGGGGGGGCAGTGGCCATAGACGGTGGATGGTGGTCTAGCAGGGAGCCCGGCCTCGGACAGCTAGACAAACACACCCACTTTCCAAATGAAAACAAAATCGCGGACCACCAAATAGCAGCACGAAGTCAGCTAGCAGCTTCATCTCTTCCCCATTTCCATTTTTTTTTTTTGCATACACTTTTTAAGGGGTATTTCGGTGCTTTTACTTATTATTTACAGAATAATAATACAGAAAAATATAATATGATTTAAATAATCAAATGAGGAATACGATTTAAAAGCTAGAATTAAAAACTACGCAACAAATCTTAAGATTTTTATAAAATACCATTAAAAAGGGTATTAAAATTTGTCTCTTGATTAGGAAATTTTTCCCCTACTAACATTTTTGTTGATTTGTTGTATTTTTTTCCTCCGCAGCCATAAAAAACCGCAGACGCAGACGACGATCGTGAAATATCGATGCTGAATGCGCCGCGCATGCGCAAACAAAACGGAACCCACTTGATGGGTTATGGCCAGTGCTGTTGGACTTGTTGTGCTTCATGTGTGTGTGTCTGTGTGTGCTTTGGGATGATGGATGTTGGCCATGGGAAGGGCACGCACTGCCTCCCCCCACATACACCTCTCACCAAAAAAATTTCAAACTCACTATTTTTGGGGTGAGTGTGTGTGTCACTGCATAATTGAGTAGCGAACGAAACTAGCCATGATCCAGGTGCTCAGGTACATGTGTATCATGTACCAAGTGCTACTCCAATCCACTCCACTCCATTCCACTCCCAACGTGAAAACATCCAGCTGCACTTGAACTAATCCCACACACTTTCCGCGCCACACGCACTTCAGCCCCAGACCAAACCATTTGCGTTGAAAGTGCAAGCCCCTCCAGAACCACTCTGAAAGTGGGTTTATTACTCGGAAATTCAGAGATCATTATGCCTGGATTAGGCTGGGCTCGAGAAAAAGCATTAGAGTCCAAAGCAAACAGGGCCATACCCAGAAATTAAGGGCCCAAATGATAAAATTGTTTTCCTTTTTATTTGAATAAATTTTTACAATTTTTAGTAATACGATCAAGGTACCATTTTGTAATTAGAACTTCAGTACTTCGCCAGTGTTTTAAACAGCAATCTCCACCTCCTCCTAATCAGCTCCAAAAAATTATATAGTTCAAACTTTTTCGAAACGGTAGTCTTTACCAATTTATATTAAACAGGAAAGGCAAGCTAACTTTGGGCGGACCCTTGGCTTTTCTGTATATGGCCCACAGGGATGGCTATATCTTCTCCAATTCTCATCCGATTCTCAAGCGGAGTACCTTAAACGATTTCTAGAGTGATTCCCCACCGTTCTGCATCAAAACCCTGAGCCAAAATATTTTTTAGATTTTTTGTCCATTTTACCTGATGGGATCCCTTGAAAATGTGGTTTTCCCCTATAGGGTCCACAGGGATGGCTATATCTTCCCCAATTCTCATCCGATTCTCAAGCGGAGTACCTCAAACGATTTCTAGAGTGATTTCCCACCATTCTGCATCAAAACCCTGAGACAAAATATTTTTTAGATTTTTTGTCCATTTTTCCTGATGGGATCCCTTGAAAATGTGGTTTTCCCCTATAGGGTCCACAGGGATGGCTATATCTTCCCCAATTCTCATCCGATTCTCAAGCGGAGTACCTTAAACGATTTCTAGAGTGATTCCCCACCGTTCTGCATCAAAACCCTGAGCCAAAATATTTTTTTAGATTTTTTGTCCATTTTACCTGATGGGATCCCTTGAAAATGGGGTTTTCCCCTATAGGGTCCACAGGGATGGCTATATCTTCCCTAATTCTCATCCGATTCTCAAGCGGATTACCTTAAACGATTTCTAGAGTGATTCCCCACCGTTCTGCATCAAAACCCTGGGACAAAATATTTTTTAGATTTTTTGTCCATTTTTCCTGATGGGATCCCTTAAAAATATGGTTTTCCCCTATGGGGTCCACAGGGATGGCTATATCTTCCCCAATTCTCATCCGATTCTCAAGCGGAGTACCTTAAACGATTTCTAGAGTGATTCCCCACCGTTCTGCATCAAAACCCTGAGCCAAAATATTTTTTTAGATTTTTTGTCCATTTTACCTGATGGGATCCCTTGAAAATGGGGTTTTCCCCTATGGGGTCCACAGGGATGGCTATATCTTCCCCAATTCTCATCCGATTCTCAAGCGGAGTACCTTAAACGATTTCTAGAGCGATTTGCCACAATTCTGCATTAAAACCTTGAGACAAAATATTTTTTAGATTTTTTGTCCATTTTACCTGATGGGATCCCTTAAAAATATGGTTTTCCCCTATGGGGTCCACAGGGATGGCTATATCTTCCCCAATTCTCATCCGATTCTCAAGCGGAGTACCTTAAACGATTTCTAGAGTGATTCCCCACCGTTCTGCATCAAAACCCTGAGCCAAAATATTTTTTTAGATTTTTTGTCCATTTTACCTGATGGGATCCCTTGAAAATGGGGTTTTCCCCTATGGGGTCCACAGGGATGGCTATATCTTCCCCAATTCTCATCCGATTCTCAAGCGGATTACCTTAAACGATTTCTAGAGCGATTTGCCACAATTCTGCATTAAAACCTTGAGACAAAATATTTTTTAGATTTTTTGTCCATTTTTCCTGATGGGATCCCTTGAAAAAGTGGTTTTCCCCTATAGGGTCCACAGGGAGGGCTATATCTTCCCCAATTCTCAATCGATTCTCAAGCGGAGTACCTTAAACGATTTCTAGAGTGATTTACCAGACTTTTACCGTGGCAGACTTTTGACCAAAATATTAATATCCCCTTCAGGGGTATATAAATAGATTACAATTCATTCAGGACTAGTTTTTTTGAAATCTTTTTATTTTCTTTTCATATTTTTTTATCAACATTTTCAGCACTTTCATGAATTACATTTTATTATAACAACAATTTTGTATAAACTTATGAAAAGGAAAAAATATTAATAACTTCTATGTATTTTTAAAGTTCAGAAATACGAGTTGCAATTCTTCTAATGGCTGTTTAACACGAAGGGCAACCGTCCTATGGTATTTATATCCGCCTTCCTAGGATCTGACCCAATTATATTAATAGTCTTTTCAAATGTTATTTGTATTATTGGCGGATCTGCTATCCGAAAACGAAACTTCTGCTCAGGAATTTTAAAAAGTCTCAGGAAAAGGATCTCAAAACTCACAGTGCCAGGATAAATTTAATGAAAATAATCCGAAATATGCGAAACTTCAGGAACCGTGATATCAAAGAAATCATAAAATATGCCAAATCGCAGGATAAATTTAATAAAAAAGGACTCGAAATGGGCGGAATTTGAGCACAGAATTCAAAAGCAAAATCGTATATAAACGGAATTCCGAGAAAATAGCAAAAAAAACCTAAATTTTCAAGGATTAGGATATTTGGACCTACAAGGGTTTATAGATCTGGAAAGATTGCACCTCTTAACCAACTGGAAGGCTCAAGGGTTGCTTATAAGGCCCAGTATTTAATTAAACTTGGGTTTTGGGTTATAAAAATAATATTAATTATGTTGGCAAGTAGAGCACAAAGTTCTCAACATACGATCGAGAGGAGGTTGGATTAAATTTCGATAAATAATTCCGATGCAACCCGATTATTAGATCCATTAATCCTGATAGTACCATTATTTTAATGAAGTCTTCATTCCAATTCTATCTGAAATTAAATATATATAATTTAAATTATGAATCTTTTAGTATTATTAGGAATTACTTACTTTTATTTAAAACTTCCATCCTCTTTCCGATCGAATGTTGAAAACTTTGTGCTATACTTCAAGATAATCTGTGGGTTATATAAAACATTAGTTTCTAATTTTTTGAGAATATAATCTTTGGATTATTTACCCATAGATATATTCCATTCTATATCTCCAAAGCGAGGTACATGAGCTTTCCATTGGTGTAAAGGTATAATTTTTCTAGTCCAATAGGGAAATGTTTATCCAAGTTTGGAATTATAGTTCTTTAAAGATTGTTAGCAGAATGTATTTTTTTTTTAACAATTTCTTCGTCGTCCCGTTTATTTACGATAATGGTTTAGAAATCGGTGTTCCAATCCCGCCTATTTTAAATCATTTCCGTGAAAGGTATTCTGCAACTCTGCATATCTGCGACTTCTTTTATTTCACGCTTCTTGCAATTCCATATATCTGAGATTAATATTCTAAAAATTATCCTGATTTTGAGAGTCCTTGAGATCATTTTCCTGACAAATTTCCAATTGCTGAGAAATTTAACAGATTTAAGATTGCAGACTGATCCCTATCAAACTTTTTAATAAAACGTGACTTAGTTTTTCTAAAATATAGAAATATAATAGTTAGTTTTGGAAATATATAGTAATTAATTCAAAGCATAATCACCCCTTGGTTGGGTTCCAAAAAGGTTGAAATATTAAACAAAAGAACTAACGATAAGGTCCTTTTAATATTTTCATTTTGGAATTTTTCCGTTGCGTAGAAACCAGCATGTTGAACAGCCACCAGAAGAACTACAACTGATTCTTCGGAGCTCCAAAATATTTTAGTTAAGCTTATCAAATCATTTCTGAACTTTGGCCAGCTATTTAAATAGCCGCTTATCAGAGAATTAGAATATTATGTAACAGCTGGTTGTGAGTGGAAATTTCTTAAATATTTTTTTTTGTATATATTTGTGACCAATAAACGCTTTTAAACTTAAACCTTGAGATTTTTGGGGTTATAACCTTGTGTTTATAACTGGTATATGGTATAACCTTTGATATTTCTACTTCGAAAAAAACTTTTGAAACCTTTGGTTTAAAAACACACCTTTTGTAATAGTTTTCGGGTAAAAGTAATTTTCTTGAAATAAGCTTATTTTGATTAAAATTTTTGTTATGAAATGGTAGATAGCTTTTCCCTTTTTCCTGCAATCATAATCCATTGGAATTTCATTTAAAAAGCTACTGGACGTGGCCTTGGACTTGGGTTGGTACGTGGACATGACTGCGAACGCCGACGTGGACACCATCCTATGATTCCATGATTATTCCATGAGCTTCCAGATTATATTTCACGTTAGCTTTTGTTACTCTTTCTAGGGGTATTATAGTTCTTCATAAAATATACAACATTTTAATACATTTTTGTATATGAATATAGTTTAATTTGAATATTATTTTCAATTATCCATTTTTTGTTGTCAATATTTGTATTCGTCCTTATCCATATGTCCCTTTGTCCTTTTTTTCCTTTAATATTAAAGCTAATAATTTCAAGCACTTGTCCTAGAGACTAAATCCTATAGACCTTATATTCACCTTCTATAGACCTTATATTTAAATTATAAGAAAAACTTTGTTTCTACATTTAGTTCTAAGAATAATATTTTTCTCTCAAATATTTTCCGATAATAACATCAATACTTATTCAATATCTTAAGATATTCTAAGATAAGAGCCTCTAAACTAAGACCCATCAAGTTCTATACAAAAAATCTCAAGTTGAAGACCCCTTACCTCAAATCAATTATATATCCATCAATTAATAAATATATCTAAAAAACTGAAGAGCATTCCAATTCCTTTATGGTATGTATTTTTATGTATTTTTTGAGTAATTTTTAGAGACTATTGCTGAATTTGTATTTTTTTATTGGCTGGCATCGAGTATCCCAGCATCGAGCATCGATCAACTGCAAATAGAAAACAAATCTCCAATCAGTCGAGGTGCTTTCATGGAACAGGTGGGTCATTGAGTCAGTTGCCCAGTTGCGGGTGGCCCGACGGGGCGGTGGATAGGTGGAGAGGTGGCCCGGCTGTGAAGAGACTGGAGAAGAAGAAAGTGTTAAGACCAATTCGAAATATTCGCTGGTGAAATTTAAATCATTTTCAAATTTAATTACCGGCAAATAAACGTTTGACATTCCACTCCACTCGACGCCAGGCCGCGCCAGACATTCCGTCTGCCTGACTGACTGTCACCTGGCTGTTGCCCCACCTGTGCTCAGGGGCGTGGCGCCCCAAGCCCCAATCCCCAAGCCGAAAGCCAATAGACCCCGCTGCCCGACAGCATCCGCCCCCCCTGCCACATTTTATGGCTCTCCTCCACTCCCCTTCCCCCCCTCGAGATCGGATGATCGGGGTGATCGGTTGATCAACTGATTGGGTGGCATGTCCAAAAAGCTCAGAGCGTTTCATTGAGAAATCGCCGGAGACCGAACAGACCGGAGATCGGAGACCAAAAGCGTTGTTAAATCCAGAGTGTAATTTACCAGAGTAATGCATGGGGCATGCCATAAAAAAAACGATACAACAAAAAATGTTGAATCTATCAGGCTTTGTAAAAATAACACTTCTTTGGTAAAAAACAAAGCTTTAATTACAGCCCTAGTTTCGGTCCTAGGTGTAGTTTATATCCTAATCATTAATTTATAAAACCTATTGCGCAAAACAGTTTATTATCATTTTTCATATGGAAGCAAAAAAGTAATGTTAAAAATAATTTCATAATTTATAATATATATTTTTTTAATTGCATTATTTCTTTTCTATATAAAATTGAGGGTTCCATACTGTGGAATAGTGGTGACATTGAGCCTGAAATATAATCCCCCTAGTCGCTTTCCAAAAGTCGGTATTTTTCATAATTTCAATTATAAACTAAAGAAAAAAATATAGACATTGTAGACAGATAATATTGTATTTTTCGTATTGAAAAGAATACGGTCTTTCCGATCTTAGATCTTTAAGTAATATTAGTTTTTATCAAAATATAGCTATCAAAAAGCTTGAACCAGTTTTTGAAAATTTTCAAGATTTTTATACCCTTGCAGGGTATTATAACCTCGCAGGATATTATAATTTTGAAAGAGACATCTCCGACCCTATAAAGTATATATATTCTTGATCAGGATCACCTCCTGAGTTGATATAAGCATGTCCGTCTGTCCGTCAGTCTGTTTCTACGCGAACTATTCTCAATAGGGATAATGAAAATAAAAAGCAAAACAAATAAGATGGCTATAGTTTTCAGATATTTAAAAAAATAATAAGAAAATCATAATTTTCATAATTTAAATTTCATATAAGTAAAATCAAAAATCGAATATGATAATTCGGGAACTTTGTTCAATGAAAGTTCTAGTTCCAACTAGTCTCAATAGGGATCATGAAAATAAAAAACAAAACAAAAAAGATGGCTATAGTCTTCAAATATTTTAAAAAATAATAAGAAAATCAGGCTTCAAAATTTAAATCTCTATAATCTCAAAAATCGAATGTGATAATTCGGGAGAGCGGAAAGTTCAATAGTAAGAAGCAGCAGAAAAAAGAAGCAGAAAAATATAATTAATAGAATTTAGCAGAATTTATATAATAATAGTTAAAAAATTATAAAACAGAGGTGTAATCTTCTGTACTTACAAGATGTAGTACACAATAACGATAACGGAAATAAAAAGCAAAACAAATCAGATGTCTATAGTTTTCAGATATTTAAAAAAATAATAAGAAAATCAGGCTTCAAAACTTAAATCTCATATAAGTAAAATCAGAAATCTAATAAAATCGAATATTTTGGATAAAATATTCAAAAATAAAAAAATCAGGTAACAAAACGTGGGGTGATATTTTGTACTTATAAGAAAGAAGGTACAATAAAGAAAAAAATATTTAGAAAATAAAGAAAAGCTGATTAAATGAGACCCAGGAAAAAAATAAAATAATAAAGACGGTTGAGTTAGAACCCTTTGGCTTTAAGCCAAAGGACTAACTGAATATTATTCACGAGGGACTCCCCTTTTATAGGCAATTTCTGAGCAAAACCCACCTCCTGGTAGGTTTCGTTGTGGTAGGTTTTGGAAATAGTGTGTTGATTAACACTATTTTCTAGTGTTGTACATGCGTTCGCTTCCTATTCGATTTTTTATTAAGCCTTTTCAAAAAATAACCTTTATGGTAAGATTAGGTTTTTATATAGACATAATTTTTTAAGTTTCATTTAATGACTATTTTTTGTGGATTACTTATGAATCTGTAACACAAATATGTTTATAGATTTTTAAATTATAAAGAATCTTCTATTTCTAAATCATAATTTGAATTTATATATAAAATAAAGCTATCAATAGAGAGTTGTATACATATGTACATGGCATACATGGTATTTATGTATGCATATAATTTACATAACATTATTGATAAAGAAATTGGGTCATCTGAAAAAAAACGAAGAAAAAACTTTTTATAGTTTTTATGAAATACTCAAAAAAACTGTTCTATTTTTTTTTAATTTCTAATAGAACTTGCGCCAAAAAAGGTTTCTCAAAGGAATAACAAGGGGCAGGGACATATTCCCCCAATTGCCACTTGTTGCATTGTTTAGTTTGGGCTGCGCTGCACTTGCGCATTAAAGCCGAAAAGAAGGAACTGAAGAAGACATGCTATGAATGAGAGATGGAAAGAGAAAGAAGGAGCTGCTGGCGTAGAAGCCGGAACTGACCGCTAACGCATCGCATTGCAAGGCAACGCAACGCAATGCGGCGACGAAAGTTGCGCCGCTTTTTTAGGCCTGGCCAACAAAAAACCAGACGCCTGTGCAAAAAAAATATAAAAAAAAAAAAAAAACAGCGGCAATAAATGTAAAACAGTGAAGAGGAAGAGCTAAAGCTGAATCTGAAGCTTAAGGAGAAGAAGAAGACGAGGCGGCAGAGACAGCCGAGGCAGTGGCTGCGACAGAGACCTGCAGACGTAGACGCAAACGCAGACGCAGGCGGAAGAAGAAGATGCTGTTGATCCATCCGAGGATGTCCAGTTTCATTCCAGTGTCCAGTATCCAGTATCCAGTGTCCAGTGTCCAGTGAAAATGCAGCGCAACCCGTTTCGCAATAAAGAGAAAGTGTCCAGCGTCCAGTATTCGTTCTGGCGATCGTAAAGAATAAATTTTCAAGCTATTAAAATGTTTCCTGTTCCACGCAGGTAGTACCACCTCGCAGGTGCCCCTCCTTCTCTATCTTTCATTTCTCCTCCCCATCAGCATCCCCCCCCCCCCCCCCCCCCTTTGGTACCTGGCTCGCTAGCCAGCCCAAATTTCGCTCTCTGCAGCGAGAAAGTTGCTGTCGCATTGGAAATCTGGAAACCTGGAAATCTCCAGCCACGCGACGACAAGTGAAAACAAGATGCCACACACTCCAAGTACACACCAAGTGCGGCCAAAAATAAGTCCACCGATCCGAGGCCAGACTTCTATAGCTATTTATTTATTTTTTTTTTATTATTTATTTATATAGTACATATGTGGAAGGCATTGGCATCTATTTAAATTATGAACGGATGTAGCTGTGATGGCACTACCACAGTACTCATTCATACTTACATGGAATATTGTACATACATATGTACATATATTCCATATATGTATATATATTTTTTTTAATTGATAAGACCGACTTACTCACCCGCACTTGGAAAAGAGAGCCATCACGATCGGAGCATCAGAGAGGGGGAGTGGGCAGAGGGAAGGCTCTCGTTGATTAAATTCCAATATTACAATAAAAATATTCCAAATTATGACGAAAGGGTATCGTATTAAAATTACCCTTCAACTAAATATCAAACTTTTTATTAAGAAAAAAATTTAATACTATTTTACCATTAATTAATTATATTAGTTGTGTTTTAATTAAGAAGAATTCAAGCAAAAGAGACACAATGAGACCTTATCACAAAAAGTATTACTTTAACAAATTATTAGGATTAAAAAACATATTTTTATAGTTAAGAAAGCTATCTATTTCTATCTATATTAAGAAAAATAGTTCGATTATAGATACTATTTTAAATCTTTCGAGCTATTTATTCTAAATCATGTACTTTTTTTAAGATTTTCTAATCTGTCTATTATTTTATCTTTTAATATGAATAGAGTACTAGGAAATATTACTAACACCAAGATAAACCCAAGGGACTTCACCGAAAATCACCAGTGATGACATTTTGAAAATTTTAAATAAAAATTAAAGTTTGTTAAGATATTATTTTATCCAAAACCCTCGAACTAACATATAATTAAGTTATAATAATATATAAATAATATTATAAACTCTATATGCAGTTCAGATTATTTTTTACCATTATATTTAATTTAAAAATTAAATAATTTTTGTATTTCTACCATCTAAAATATGTTTTTTTATGTTCAAATAGCTAAAATATTAAAATTCTTAAAATTTATAAAAAATACTACAACACCATCCTTTTAATACAAAACTATTTCTATAAAAAAACTAAAATAAATTAAATATTTAACAAGAATTATAATCAAAACCGGATATAGCCAAAATCATATAAAGCAGCCAAGATGCTCAGTACTGTCGCACTTGTTTCCAGTTCCCGATAATGAGCCAGAGCCGGAGCCGAGCTATTCCCATAGAACGCTGTGGCAATAAGCACATAGCCCTTATCCGCAAAAACATCCGAGTCCGTTGCCGTTTTCTGGAGACGAATGCGTCGCTAATGTCGCGCATATCTTGCATCCCGCTGAGATGTCGCAGTGCCACCGAAAGCATCGTAACGATCGTGCGTCGGAATCCGGCGGAAGATTAGCTACGCCATCTAAGCAAAATACTCCCAACATCCGCGAGGAGATTCCCACCCCCAGCCATGGACAGGAAGGGCGTGTTCCTGCTCCTCGCCTTTAGTCTACTGGTGATCCTTGAGCTCCTGGTCGTTGCAGAGGGAAGTCCTTGGACGAGACACAACAGCAATGCCCACCAGACGAGAAGGCGCTCCGGTCCCAGAAATCAATGTCCCAAGGTGAATATTTGAATATTTCCCATTTGAAGGATAAACTTTTGGATTACCAGTGTTAGCTAACGTGATTTTTCATGTAGTAGTGTTGTAAAGTTCAGATTTTAGTTCAATTATATGGAAGCTTACAAAATATTAGATTTGGGACACCAGACATCTAAACAGTAAAGATTCCATTCGATTTGGGTGCAGGTGCAGCTTGACCGTATCTGGTCCCGTCCCTGGTCACGTTCCCGGCCTCTTCTAACTGGATCACTTTCTTTGGCAGCGCTTCAGTTCGATTTCATTCTAATCACAGCCGCCAGAGGAGAGCATCCCCGGCCCAATCCCAGTTCCCATTGCCGTTCCCCATTGTTCCCCATAGCCATTCCCCCGGCTCGTGCTCATCACGTATTCCAAGCGCACACACTCATATATTTCAAGACACCGGAGATGACACCATCCGCCATAGCGCGGGGGGGGGACTAGCCATTGGCCAAGTTTATGGCCCATGGCGGTATTTCAAACTGACAAACTATACCTGTAACTCGGTCCCCTTGCGGTTTAAACTTTAAAGTCCACCAAAGCCACAAATCCTATAGCTTTTTCGTAGAATATCAGTCACAAAAGTTATATATTTGGGAGTTATTTATTCGAAATAATAATTACTCAGTCTTAAAAATATATTTTAAAATCAAGAGGCCCTTAAATAAAATTAAGTTTTTAACAAAACCACCTTAATATGAACTTAAAAAGGAAATCATAGGGTATCTGCTAGTCTGACCTATCGTACCATCACTGTTTACCTTTAGTTTTCACCTTCAATCGGCTAGCAAGCACGTTCCATCTCTAGCGACAAGAATGAATGGGACATAAAAGTGAGGCGCAGAAAGAGCAAGACAGAAGAAATGGGCTCACACCGATGCCAAAATCAATCACACTTTCTAAGTGGCTCAGACGTCGTCTCTCCGACAGTCCCCCCACTTCTGCCAACCTCCTCCTCCTCCACTGTCTCTGTCTGCATCTCCGTTGGCGGCGACAATTGCACTTTGTTGCAAGGTGCAGGTGCAGGCAGTGCACTTGAAAAAATATTTCTAATTTGTTTCTTAAAATAATAGTTTTGTCTAATAATGGGCTTTTATTCTTAATGTGACTTTGGCATTTTATTTTTATTTTATTTTCATATAATTTATAAGGGTAGGACCCTTTTTTGTAAGTGCATTTCAAAGTAAAATAAGCTAGCCGAAAGCCAAAAGCCGCCAGAAAACAATCAAGAAGAATAGACAAAACACACGCACGCAGCGAAAGGGGATTGGGGGGTGATGGAGAGAAGAGAAGGTGGCAGGAGGCGCCGAAATGGGGAGTGGATGGGGGGCGGCGATTGCGGGCCAATGCGCTTTTGAGGCGCATCAATCAGAGGCTGACTGACTGCGTCTGCAACTGCAACTCCGACTGCGAAAGAGAAAGATGTTGGATGAGAAAGAGACAGAGACGGCGAAAGAAATGAGACAGCAGACAAAGACAGCGATATCGACTACTCAATGAACTGTCAGCAGTCAATCACGGTGACAGCGCTAACGGCTTTCGTCTGCTGTGGCCGCTCCTGCTCTTTCCCTCTCTCTCTCTCTCCAAACGGTTATGTTCTCCACCTTTCATTGGCCACCACCCTTCTCTTTCGCCCACCGCCAAGGTAAACAATGCAAATGGCTAATACCCCATACACGTTAATGAGAAAGGTAACCAAAACATTGGTGGCCTACATTTTTATTTAATTTTCTTGACATGGAAGGGGTACAACCTTGACCTTTGGAGGTACTATTTTTATAGCTATATAGCCCTTGAGGGAATAAGTCTATAAACTATAATTTTTTTTTAATTTCAGGTCAAAGCTATTAGAAACTTTGACATGGAACGGATGATGGGCTGCTGGCACGTGGTTCAGTACTACGCCTCCACGGAGGAGCTTCCGGAGTACGCCTGCATGCGCAGTCACTTTTCCTTCTCCAAGGAGGATCAGCATGTGAGTAAACTTATTGGTTATCCTAATTAAACTTTCTTAATTAACTCCTATATTCTATATATGTAGATTACGATGAACTTTAGCTACATATTTGCGGAGGATCCACTGCGGGAGAAACTCCAGGGCAACATCACCTGGATGATACCCAAGTTCGAGGAGCCCGGTCATTGGCAGCACACCGAGGATATATGCAAGTATCTTGAAAATCCTATTAATATCCTTAAATATAAACAATTTTGAAAAGAAAAAGGAGTAAGGCTACTCTTAAAATTTAATAAGCGCTAAAAAGTATGCTATGGTTTTCTTATTTTCCCGCTTCCGGCTTCAATTTTGCATCTTTAAGGAAATTTTTCCATAATAATACTAACAATAATTTTAATTTAATCCTCTTTCAGATGAAGGCGTTTATAATACCTATGTGCTAGACACCGACTACGACACCTGGGGATTGGTGATGCACTGTGCCGAGAAGAAAAAGCACCCACGCTACCTCTCCGCACTGCTTTTGGCCCGCAAAACAGAGTTGGCTCCAAACGAGATCAACTTTTTAAGGGAAAAGCTGCCGCAGGATATCGACAAGTCGTTCATGTTTAACATCGGTCAAGGTTCGTGCGAGAATCTGATGGAATCCAGTCAGGACGATCCCTTAGCCTATGTGATTAATGGACGGCAGAATGCCAGAGAAATATTCAAAGTTGTCAATAAGCTGTGACAAACTATCCACGCATCAATATCAGTATAACTTTCTCTGTAAAAAAAAAGAAAAGTATTTAGCATATTTAACTTCCTATAAAAAGCCCGCCAAGCTAAAACTTATTTTCAAATTAGTTGGCAACCATAAAACGGTAACACTTTTTGTACAACACTGTCAAATGGCGACGATTAATAACCAATAAGTACATAAAAACAATAGGAATTAACATAAGATTGCTTAAAAGCTGTCTTATTAGCCAACTTTAATGAGCCAATAAAATATATTTTACTCTCAAAAAAATTTGTGGATTTTAAAGTTCTTTTAGACGTTGCCAGTGTTAAACAATTTTATACAAGGCATTACAATACAAGATTATTAAGTGCCCTAAGTAATTCACTACAGTAGCAATTGATTTCAAAGGCCATGAAAATATAAAATTTTTTTTTAATAATCTTAAAGTTTAAAAATGTATTTAAGCAAATCACAGCAACAGCAGTGTTGAAAAACGGTTGAATGCGTGCCGAAGCCATTAATCGATAGCTGGAGCTATCGATAGACGTGATTGCATACCTGGTCCGTCTTCGCTACAATATTTGCCTTTACCGGTTCTGCTGCACTGCAAAATTACTATATTATATTATTTATTCGTGAAATTATTATAAATTTAGGTGAGTGGTCGGGTGTACGGCCGCGCAAATCGAATAATAATAGTGCATTAAAGCGGAGCGTGAGCAGGCGTGTATGTGCGTCCATGCAGAGTGTACGGTTGTATGTGTGGCTCGCACTCCGACTGTGTGTGTGTGTGCCTGTATGTGTGTCTGCCTGTATATGTGTCTCTTTTTTTCTCAATTTCCACAGTGTGCTTCTTCTTACTGCTCGGCACATTTTGTACGAGCGCTTGTCAAAATACGAGCTAAAAAAAAAAAAATTCATTTCCCTTTTTTCCATATACTGCGTGATCTCCGCAACGTGAACACACACAAAATATATTTCGACAAAACTTCAACTTTGAAAATTGAACAAAAAATATCAAGTGGAGAAACAATCTCGGCGAACCCATAAGACCCAGTGAGGAGGTGTGTGCAAGCAACAAGAAGCGGACGTAAAAAAAAAAGAAAGAAGGAAGCAGCAGTAGCAGCAAGCACTTCAAAAAAAAAAAAAAAGATCCACCGAAAAAAAAAAAAAAACTCGTGGACAAAACTCTCAAACGCTTCATTTACCCCCCGCCACCCTCCGTTGCCGCCACCGCCGCCCACCGCGTTCTATGGTATTTCAACAATAAATTCCGCTCGTCAGGCCAAATTACGCAAAATAATCCCCCTAATGTATGTAATATTGTGCGTGTGACTGTGTGTATGCGAGTGTGTGTGTGTGTGCGCCTGTGGTAGTGCATGCATGCATGCCTGCGCGTGTATGTGTGTGTGTGTTTGTACAGGATAATTTTTGTCCAATGTGCTAAATATTCCCAATTTGATTCGCTTTTTCCGATCCAATCCACACACTGCCCTCCACATCCTCTTCATCCCCCACAATCTGCAGTAAAATGAGTAGCTCCGAGGAAGTCTCCTGGGTCACCTGGTTCTGTGGACTTCGTGGCAATGAATTCTTTTGCGAGGTAAGTCTTAAACTAATTCTTTACTTAAAATATCACCCCCCCTTTGGGTTTTTTTTTTTTTTGTTATCTAAGCGCGCGCTATTGGCGGTGCATACATAAGTGCAACAATTGCAAAGTGCAGCCCTGAGCGTCGCATACGTGTGTAGGCGTCTGCCAGCTTGTGTGTGTGTGTGTGTACAGTTGGGGCCCCAAATTGCCCCACCTTGCGGCACCATAAACTCACTCACAAACTTACTGTGCCACACACTGCCTTTTCTCCCGAAAGCTTAAGCCGATCATCTTCATGTAACACTCATCAAAATATCATATTTCTAGGTGGACGAGGACTATATACAGGATAAGTTCAATCTAACCGGTTTGAACGAGCAGGTGCCGAACTATCGTCAGGCTCTGGACATGATCTTGGACCTGGAGCCGGGTAAGTACTCGCTAAAGACATGAACTATTAGGACTAACCTAATACTCTCTTCTTTTATATTACAGAGGATGAACTTGAGGACAATCCACTACAGTCGGACATGACCGAGCAGGCTGCCGAGATGCTCTACGGCCTAATTCATGCTAGATATATACTAACAAATCGCGGCATCGCCCAGATGATCGAGAAGTATCAAACTGGCGACTTCGGGCACTGTCCACGTGTCTATTGCGAAAGCCAGCCCATGCTGCCCTTGGGTATGTATTTTGTTCTAAAACTAATGAATTCTTTTCAGTTACAGGAAGTCTTACTAGATTCAGGAAGTCATTTAGTTATGATGATTAGTTTAAATCTTAAGATTATACTATAGTATTGTACAAACGAACTGTAATATTAAGTAGAAAGTAAGGCCACATGGTTGTTCCTTTAGTTCCTTTAGTTTAAAAGTTAATACTAAGAATTATATGTTTATTTGTGGCAGTTTGTTATTGAAGACTCGACTGTTTAGTCGATAAAAAACGATATCTTCCATCAAATGTATACAAGATATAGGAAGCTCAAATGATAAGGAGTTCTCAGAATATGTAATTCAAACAAAATCAGTAGAGTTTAAAAGCTAGAAAGGCAATACTTTCAATACCACGTAATGAAATACTATACTTTAGAAGGTTGTTTATAGAGGAAATGAATAGGAGATGTTTGTTAATACAGTACTTTGCTATAATTTCTGCAAAATGTATCAATTATTAATGTTGTTAAACCCCCAGGTCTGTCCGACATCCCCGGTGAGGCAATGGTGAAGACCTATTGCCCCAAGTGCATTGATGTTTACACACCAAAATCGTCGCGTCACCACCACACCGATGGCGCCTACTTCGGCACTGGATTTCCACACATGCTCTTTATGGTGCATCCCGAATATCGTCCCAAGCGTCCTACTAATCAGTTTGTTCCACGGTGAGTTTTTTCACTAATGCTTCTTAATATATTTCAAATATTAAAAGTATTTTATTTCTTTTTCAAAAACAAACTACAAAACTCCAACCAACCAACGACAACTCGAATTATCTGCAACAGGCTGTATGGCTTTAAAATACACAGCTTAGCTTATCAAATTCAGCTGCAGGCAGCAGCCAATTTCAAAATGCCACTACGAGCGGTAAATTTAAAAAATCATTAACTAGTTATATATACATAAATATTTAATATCCACATGCCCAAGTCCCTTGACTACTCTGCTATTCATTTCAACGTTTTTTTTTTTTCGTATTATGAGTTCCTTTTCATTTATTTGTTTGTTTTGTTTTATCGTTTTTTAATCCAAAAAAAAAATACCGATCCAAAAAAAAAAAGCAAAATCCAAAATCAAAATCGTCATCCATACGCAATTCAACTAAGCATATATATATATATATATATTATATCTTATTTTATTTATTTTCTCTCCCCACACATACAAAAAAACAAATCAACCCACCAACCCAACCAATCAATCAATCAATCAATCAATGATACAATCATCACCTTGAAAAATACAAAAAAAACATACATATATATATATCTTAAATATATAAATCATATATACATGATTCAATCCGACACAAAAAAAAAAAACAAAAACTTCAATTTCAAAATCGGAATTTGTTGTCTCTGCCTGTCTATATATATTCGATCTGAAAACCGATCGATCTGTTCGATCGATTTCCTAACATTGTGTGTAGAAAAACTAATTCAAAAATAAAATAAATAAACAACAACAACAACAACTACACCACACACACCACATATGCATGCAAAAAAAAAAAATAAATATATAATTCATTTACAAAAAAAAAACTTGCATACAAAAAATAAACAATAATAGTTTACAACGGGAAGACCAATAGACAACAATACACAACAACAACAACAGCAACAGCCACAACAACAACAACAATAGTAGCAACAACAACAACTACAACTACAACCATAATAACCACACTGAGAGAAATAGTCGGGCTAGACGGAGAGAGAGACAACTGTATTGAGATAGTTTTTTAAACGCCAGGAGCAAAGATTCATTTATACAAATATTAAAAAAAAAAAAAAATTTTAAAAAAAATACATCAAATTGTTTATATTTTTGCAAGAGAGAGAGAGAGAGAGATCGAGAGAAAAAGGATACAAGAGCAAGGAACTTAATACAGACACAAGCATACTCTACCTACACTCTTTCACACTCGAAAAAAATAAAATAATAATAACCTCACTTTAATTAAATTCAATTCTTTTAATTAACTAAATTTTTTTAATTGTAAATTTATAGTTTTTTCAAATTTTTTTTTACATAAAGCAAATCTTTAGTGTATATATATATATATGTAAATGTGAGCAAATATTTGAATATTTACAAAAATATTTGCAATTAATTGTGTTTAACTTAAATCAGCCGATATTGCCGATAATTTCTCCCCTCACACGTACATGTATCTATATATGCGAATTAATTTCATGTCTTAGTCAATTAATCAAATTTTTTTTGTGTGTTTGTATATTTTATTTAGTAATTTGTTCACTTTGTTTTGTCACCTTAAAAATATATATAATTGTTTTTGTGTGGAGTTTCATAACACTGGCAGTGCAACACGACCAAAAAAAAAGAGAAAAAAATTAGTAACTCAGTAATGAATTAGACAGAGAAGGATAATAAGAATGAAATAGAAACAGATACAGAATACAAGTAAGGGTTAAACAAGGATATATAGAAGCAGTAATGTGAGGATTAGTTTGAAGGGAAAGTGTGAAAGAGCGAGAGAGAGAGAGAGAGAGTAGGAAAGTAATTTAATTTAGAACAAAAAAAAAAAAACAACGATTATAAGCAACGTAGTACTTCCAAAATAAGAAAAGCAAATACCGATCAGCATTTATGTAAACAAAAAAAAGCTAATAAATACCCTGTATAAATCCCGTAGCAGCAAGTAACGCCTCCTCCAACCAATAAGCCATCGAAAACCCCGAAGCCAGCGCCGGCAAGCAAGAAATCCTAAGGATAATCTGAATGAAAATAAAGAATCAAGATATATATCACTCATAATTACACCACCACACTCCCACTCCCACAATCATGATATACACAAACACACACACACATCAACATATAGACATTCGCAATCCATGTAGCAGAGCAGGCAATATATATGATGGTATAAGATGAAGGAATATTGCCGCCTGGATGGAACAAAGGATATAATGGAGGATATAAGAGAGAGAGAGAGCAGCAGCCGCAGCATCCCACGCAACGATCGAAACGAACGAACGAATCAAGAGAGAAAGAGAGCCAAACAAAAAAACAAGAGAAAGCATAGCACACATGAACACACGCAAACATGCAACAACCCGACGCCTCCAAAATTCCCCCACACACCCCCACACCTCCCCACTTTCACCAGAAAATAACGCACAAGTGAAAAGTTGAGGTTATGTGGGTGGTAAACAGATGAGATGCAAACATGTTCAAACATGTCCATACACACAAACACACACTCACTCGCCCACACATTGTATAACGGCAAGAAGTGTTGCCTTATCGTTCGCAAAAGCAATAATTATAGTGTGACCATGTTCAACAATCAATCAAATCAAAAAGAAAAATTAAAAACCCAAAATTGAATTGCAAACGAAATTTAATAAAAACGAAGTAAAGAAATGCCAGCAACTACAAAAAATATTGAAATTCCATTGCAGCAGTGTGTGTTCAGTAGTGTTTTTTTTATATGAAAATATATTCCGCAGTTCGAAGCCAATTGTAGCAGCATTCATAATCGGTATAGTTTAGTTTCTTAAGGGTCCAAATATTCAGAATATTTTCAAATTCAATTCTGCTGGATAACTGAATTACCCCCCTTAAGATATTTATTCTTGTTGTTTTTTTTTTTTTCCGCCCGCCACACCTCCCCCCTTACGTAATTATAAACTAATTATATTGTAGATCAAGAGATTTTTTTCCGAATTGTACTAAAGTAGAATGGCATAGGTTTTGCCAAAAACATAAAGAAAACAAATTAAACGCAATTTGTTTTTATTATTAAATATATTTTTTTTTCGTTGTTAAGATCGATATGGGAATATTAGCGTGCCCCCAATAAAAAAAAGATTGCGTAAAAAACACAAACAATAAAACGAGAAGTGAAGAAACGAGAAAGTTTTTTAAGAAAATTAGAAATAAAATAAAAAAATATAAAAAAAAAATGAAAATATATATATGGAAATCTATATAGAGATCGATAGTAGGCGAGGACCGTTGATAAGTTAATCTGAAAGTGTGCAGAAAACTGTTTACAATTAATAATGATGATAATGATAATGATAATGATGATGATGATGAGAAAGAAAATAAATAAACGAAACGTGAAAATATTGGAGAACAAAAGTAATAATAACAATAATAACTGAAATAAAAACGAAACTGATATTTAATACAAAATGCAGTCTATCATTTCGCCAATTCCCTTTCCTAAATAAATAATAGTTTCTATTTTTTTTTCCAATTAATAGGGAGGGTTTTTAATTTTTTTTCATCTTAAAATATAGGATTTTTTTGTTTTTTGTTTATCATCCGTTCCCTAATTAAAAAAAAAATAAAATCGAAAGTGTAACCACTGTTTTGTGTTTTACGTGCTTCAAATCATTTATTTTTTTATAAAATTATCTAAACCCATTTCTTTTGGTCAAATTTTTAATTTCCATTATCTCTAGGATTACATAGCACTCTGTCAGGAGATCCTAAGTCGTCCTGATCCCGAGGCGGAGGCCGAATAAAGCTCTTATCCTTTAATCTTATTTTTCTGCAGAACACACTCTTTTTTTTACTCAAAAAAACGTTGCTTAATATCTAAGTTAAAGACATAAAATAATATTTCTTAAGTCATTAGGACGTTTGAATAAAAAAATGAATTAGTTTTTCGAATTTTAAAACCTGATTTTTCAACTTAAGAGTAAGACACCTTTCAGAATCCTTGATTTTAGAATTTTTGAGAGCTTCTACTATTTGTTGGAGATCTGTTGTCATCCTGACCCGATTCTGTCATCCATTCATAACCGAAAACCAATATGGCTGCCGCAACATCCGCCGGAAATCCGCAGACTTGGGCTTGCAAATATTTTTACCATTAAGTCACAACAAATTAGATATATGAAACAATAAAAAATATGCTTAATATATATTAAATTATTGGTTTACTTTTATAATTAAACAAAATAAGCTACAAAAATAAAAATAAAACACAAACACACTCATCTCATCAGCCCAAAAAATCCGACATATTGTTTGCACTGCTTGCATTATTGATAAGAATAAAGAAATATATAAATATTTAACTTTAAGAACCATATAAAAAATGTGTAAAGACAAACAAAATATTTTTAGGAGAGGCAGAGACAGCTAACAAAATAAAACGGCTTCGTGGGGAAAGGACTTCTCCCATTAAAACTGAAAAGACATCCTCATACAGCTCCGATTTCCCATATACTTCCCTTGGATCATCTACATTCAATTCAATATCATATAATTAATTTTTAAATATTATTTCTTTCTTAAAATGATTTTGTAAATATTTATTTTTAATCTTGTATGATAATGCTTTTTTAAATTTCTGCAAGAATATGATAATATTCGCCTGATCCGAAGATGTTTTTATTTCGTTGTCCCTTTCATATCCGCATTAATATCATTCCCATAATTTCAAAGCTTATGTTCCACAATTTTCTATATTGATCGTAAAATCTAGCGAAATCAAAATTGGTTCAAATTCGATCGATTTAGAAGTTGAGAACTTGCTCGAAAAAATTGTATTGTTATTGAAAAACTGACTTGTATGTTTCTTCTTTCTCTTCCGCTTTCTTTTTTCTACTCCTCGTTTTTTGTAATGTCTGTTTTATTTTTGATTTAATTATGTATTTATTTAAAAAAAAAATGAATAAAAAATTGGTTAATCCGGTGATCCGTGTGCAACAGCAACGTGGTCAACCCCCTAAGGACGAAGACCCTGAGAATATCAACGAAACGATTCCAAAGCGTATCTAAGCAGTTCAAGCAGTGCAGAGTCGAGCAAGCAGTCCAGCAGTCGATCCACACCAACAGACTTAAATACACAAACACAGATATAAAGATACAAACATACATACACAGATACGATTATACACTGAGGATAATTGTGGATGAAAATTGTTAACGATCAACCCAGATATATACAAAATATGATAGCCAGGAAAAGGACCAACATCTCAAGTTCAACAGCGCTGGATCGAAAAGATATATAAAAACAAAAAAAAGATACAGATACATTACACACATACAGCAGTTACAGAGTGCACCTGTGAGAGAATCGGGAGCACAACAACAACAACAAATTTATTCTTTGCATTTTATTTACTAAGTGAAGCGGCTAAAAACAATTTAGAAAATAGTCTTTAATGAAATACTTAGTCAAGTGGCCGTAAACCCACCTCTTTTTCCGATAAACTTCTTTAACCTATCTTCTGATCTTATCCCACATTCTCCCCCGTGCGATTTCCAGACTATTCCTGTTTTTTTTTTGTTTACCAACCTACATACCTGCTTTTCTCTTCCCGAAAACCAGAACTTGAATAAACATGAATAATGAAATAACTGTACGTGAGCCGAATTCGAAAAACAAATTCGATCGGCAGTCGGTTCCCCCATTTTTCGAAATCTGAGAGTGCATAATTACGATATAGAAGTACATATATACATAACATATAAACAATATACCGTTAGCTTATTTATATATATACACAAAACACACACACACAGACACCCTCGGACACACAGCCTGTTCCCATTTTTCGAATAAAGTTTCGAATTCAATTTCGAATCGAATCGATTGTTTTGATTTAATTGAATTCGATAAGAAATCAGGGAACAGTACTGTTATTTATAACAAAAACAAAAACAAAGAAAGAAAAAAATCAGAAAACCAACAAAATATTTTATGTATTTTTTTAATGTATTTAAGAATAATTAAGATAAACAAAAAAAAAAACAAAAAAAAAAATAAAAAAAACTGAGAAAGCGTAACTGCTTTCGATAAAGCAGTTGGCTGGTGAGAGAAGATAATGATAATACCGTTATCGAAGGAATTATGTAGCAAAACTGAGGAAGAAGGTTGATGCGCAAGGAAATGATGATGATGATGATGATGATGATGAGGCGAGAGAAAAAAAATGAAGAAAATAATAAAAATTATAAAAACCAGAAATATGACTTTATTTTTGGGTTTAGTTATAACTTTCTATATCTTTCTTATAGGAAAACTATCCTTATTAATAAATAATTAACCTAAAATTGAATTTCAGAGATAATAATATTCAAAAGTTGCCTAAGAAGATTCCTAAATGGAGCTTTGAATATTATTCCAGATTTGTGGAAAATCACAATAATTTTGGCACAAAATATATTTCAATCTTGAAATATATGTATGTATGAAAAGTGTTGGTATGCGCTTTTCTTAAAAAAGAAAATTCTTTAAAAATTAACATTATTTTCTAATTTCCATTTCCATTTTTTTTTTTTTTTTTTCGTTTTTTTTTTCTTTTCTAATTTAGAAGGTAGAACATGTATCGCGCCACCGCCAACCGCGGCGTATGAACCGGAAATGACAACGAATGATCATTATTTTCCTTGGACTTCTGTACGGACTGGTATATTATTATTCACCATAATTACATAACATCCATATCAGCTGAAAAATCAAGAACTGATACCCGAGGAGAATGATAAGAGAGATCTGAAGACTATCTAATCAAAGACTATCGAATCAAAGACTATCGCATCAAAGACTATCGATATGAACACCATCGTGACACGGAACGCTACACCAAAAGATATTACATTTTTCTTTAGTTAAAAATTTCCAAAAAAAATACCTATAATGGAATGTTATTGAATATCTTTGACCAAAAGATACTACAAATACCTATTATGGAATATCTTTCACCAAAAGATACTACATTTATCTTAACATCAATATTTCCAACAAAAATACTTATTATTGAGGAAAATAGGTATTATTTTGAAGTTCCATTTTTTCATTATTCAAAAATTGTTCCTTCCAAGGAAGTATTAAACATAAAAGAGACATTTTTTTATTTTGTTTAAGTATTTTTTTTCAATAATTATCCAAAAGAATTAACGCAAATCCTAAAAATAGGTATTGCTTTGAAGTTCCTTACTTTTATATAAGTTATTGTTGTGCCATGGAATGCTGCACCGATAAAAATTATAGCATTTTCCTTAAAAAACAAAACTAGCTATTATTTTTAAGTATTTTTTTCAAAATGTATCCAAAAGAATCAACAAAATATCCAAAAATTGGTATTATTTTGAAGTTCCTTGTGTTTAAAAACAAACATCCAACAAAAGAGAAGGAAGACTATATACAATATATTTGTAGGGCCATGGCATGCTACACTGTTAAAAATAATAACATTTTCACTTAACTAAACGGATTAATTTCCATAAAAAATAATGAAAAACCATCCAAACAATTATTCCTCCCAAAGAGAGAATAAAATATATATTTTTCGATGCATATATGGTGCTACACGGCGAGAAAAAAACGTACCAAAAGATGCTATTATTTTTAAGTTTTTTTTTCCACCCCCAAAGAATTGTTCCCTCCATAAAAAATCAAAAATATATATTTAAGTTTTTTTTTTTTAATTTTTTTTGTTTATTTTTATTATTAAATAAATTAGAAAATTCTTCGTAAAATCGAAGAATCCTTTTTTTTATGAAGCTATCACGGCTGGTGTTGGGGCCGGTGCTCTAGTGGCTTTGTTTTTGTTTTTGTTTCTTTGTGGTTTCTATCTCCGGTTTGCTTTTGTTGCCTTTTTGCATTCTCATCGTCGACCTAACGGTTTTGTCGCCATGTCTCGCTTTCTCCGCACGCCCTGCAGCTCCCTCCTCCTTCTCCTCCTCCACCACCCACTCCTCTCTTTCTATCTCTTTCTCACATACACTCACTTATACATATAACATTTGTTTGTGTTTTTGCTTTTTTTTCTTTTTCTTTTTTTTTTGTTACATATCCGCAGGATAATGGATAATCCCTATTTGATCTGCGACAGTTATGCATACATTTATATATAAAAAAAAAAATTTACAGTTTTTCACATAATTAAGCAGCTAACTGGACGAGGGGGCTAGCTGGGGGGGGGGGATGTGTGTGTGTGTGTTCATGGAGGCAGTTTCAGGATGTGGGCGTGTCGAGTGGCGACATTGTGTGGAATGCGAGAGGAACACTCGTTTACAAATCAAAAAAAAAAAATACTTTAAATTTTAAAATTTAGGCAAAAAAAAAAAATTAAATGATCGTTATAAAGAGAATTTGTTGTTGTTGTTGTTTTTTTGTGGAAAAATTGCCTTAAAGGTCGAATGGATGGGCGGGGGAATTGTCTGCAGGGGTGTAGGGTGGTGTGGTTGTGGGTGGTGGTGTGGGTGGTTGTGTGAATTAGTTACATCTCTTGCTGTGGCTGTTTATAATTTGTTATCAGTCTGATTTCATTCCAACACTTCTGATCTGCAGTGGATGATGATGATGATGATGTGGATGTGGAGACACACACACCACCTTACAGCTCATCCTTGAGTTCATCACCATCAGCGCCCTCTGGTGGTGGAGCACCACCGGTACCCTGGTACAGCTTAGCGATCACCGGCTGGACAATAGCCTCGAGATCCTTCTTCTGTTTCTTGTACTCCTCGGGATCGGCATCGGGATTCTGTTCCAGCCACTTGATCGACTCATCGATGGCCGATTCCAGCTTGGTCTTCTCCTCGTCGGAGAGCTTGGAGCCCAGCTTATCCTTGTCACCGATCTGGTTCTTCAGGCTGTAGGCATAGGACTCGAGCTCGTTGCGGGACTCGACGCGCTCCTTGAGCTTCTTGTCCTCGTCGGCGAACTTCTCGGCATCGCGGATCATGCGATCAATGTCCTCGGGAGTCAGACGGTTCTGGTCGTTGGTGATGACGATCTTTTCCTTGTTGCCGGTGCCCTTGTCCTCGGCACTGACCTGCAGGATGCCGTTGGCGTCGATTTCGAAGGAGACCTCGATCTGGGGAATGCCGCGTGGTGCCGGTGGAATGCCAGTCAGATCGAACTTGCCCAGGAGATGGTTGTCCTTGGTCATGGGACGCTCGCCCTCGTACACCTGGATGGTGACGGTGTGCTGGTTGTCGGAAGCGGTGGAGAACACCTGCGATTTCTTGGTGGGAATGACAGTGTTGCGAGGGATCAGTTTGGTCATCACACCGCCAACAGTCTCGATACCCATGGTCAGAGGATTGACGTCGAGAAGGACAATAGCATCAGTATCCTGTTCACCGGAGAGCACACCAGCCTGGACGGCGGCACCGTAAGCGACAGCCTCATCGGGATTGATGCCTCGGGATGGTTCCTTGCCACCGAAGAAGTCCTTGACCAGCTGCTGCACCTTGGGGATACGAGTGGAGCCACCGACCAGCACAATCTCGTGCACATCCTTCTTGTTCATGTCAGCGTCCTCGAGCACCTTCTGTACGGGCTTCAGGGTGGAACGGAAGAGGTCGAGGTTCAGCTCCTCGAACTTGGCACGGGTCAGGGTCTCGGAGAAGTCATCGCCCTCGAAGAACGATTCGATTTCGATGCGCACCTGATGGGATCCGGACAGAGCACGCTTGGCCTTCTCGACCTCACGACGCAGCTTCTGGACAGCACGGTTGTCCTTGCGGATATCCTTGCCCTTCTTCTTCTTGTACAGCTTGATAAAGTGATCCATGACGCGCTGATCAAAGTCCTCACCACCCAAATGGGTGTCACCGTTGGTGGCCACCACCTCGAACACACCGTTGTCAATGGTCAGCAGGGAGACATCGAAGGTGCCGCCGCCCAAATCGAACACCAGCACGTTCTTCTCGCCCTCCTTCTTGTCCAGACCGTAAGCAATGGCAGCAGCTGTGGGCTCGTTGATGATACGGAGCACCTGAAGACCGGCAATCACACCAGCATCCTTGGTAGCCTGACGCTGGGCATCGTTGAAGTAAGCCGGAACAGTGACGACAGCGTGGGTGACCTTCTTGCCCAGATAGGCCTCAGCGGTTTCCTTCATCTTGCCCAGAACCATGGCGGAGATCTCCTCGGGAGCAAAGACCTTGGCGCCCTGGGAGGTGTCCACGCTGATGTGGGGCTTCGAGTTCTTCTCAACGACCTTGAAGGGGAAGAACTTGATGTCGTGCTGGACATTGGTATCGGACCATTCGCGTCCGATCAGACGCTTGGCATCGAAGACAGTGTTCTCGGGATTGGTGGTCAACTGATTCTTGGCGGCATCACCGATCAGACGCTCACCGTCGGCGGTGAAGGCCACGTACGAGGGCGTGATACGGTTACCCTGGTCGTTGGCGATGATCTCAACACGTCCATTCTTGTAAACACCAACACTACAATGGAATGGAAGAAAGGGCATCATTATAATTTACAGTTCAAACTGAAGGTATCACGTGGCACAAATAGAGTCCTATGAATATCACCTACCAGGAGTATGTGGTTCCCAAATCAATTCCGATCACAGTTCCGAGCTCCTTGTCCTTTTCTTTCTTCTCCTCGCCCAGCGAGAGGCCGACAAAGGCCACAACAGCCAGCAATATGCATAACCTCATCTTGAATATCTTTTCAAACAAAAAAACTGTAAAGAAAATATATATAAAAGATATTAAATATTAATATTAATTCCATTATTAATTTCGAACTCGGCTTTTTGTACACGTCAACCTCACACACACACATCCATATACATATATACACTCTCACCCACACAGGCACATGGCACTACTCTCTCTCCCTTAGCGAGAAACTGCTGACGTTGTTGGTCAACGACTGTCAACAGGTACCGTTAGGTGTGCCACTTTGGCATGGAATAATCGTATAGTTCTCTCTCTCTCTTGGCTTTTTTGTTACCTTGTACTAGTTAGTTATTCCGAGATCCAAGATCAAGAGCCCAACCGTCCGCTTCGGCGACTGCCCGGTAAGTGTTAAGCCAGTTAAGAGTTAAAGCCTGAGAGAATCGAAGCGTCGGCTAAAAAGTGCCCAATATTCTATATGTCGCTGCTGACATTGACCGACGCCGACTTTGGCAGCGGCAGCGGCAGAGGCAGCAGAACAACAGAAAATTTGTGTACGTGTAACATTATTCTGGTTCTTTCTTTCTGTTGCTCAAGACTAAGAGAGTAAGAGAGTACGAGAGAGCGATAGCCAGAGAAAGAAAGCCACTTGCCGGCGAGAGAAAGAACGGGTTTCTTGGTCAACTACACTAATAAAAATTAATCAAACTAAATGAAATATTTAAATTTAAAAAATAAAAGTTTAAGTTAAATAACTAAAGCTCAAGTAACTCATTTCTAACTAAAATCTTTTTCGAGTCCTAATATTTTTTCACAGTGTGTTGAAATTCTTTAGCCACTTCTAGCCGTCTGCTTCTTCTTCTTGGAGAAAGTCTGCGGAGCCATGGAAACAAGAACAAGCAAATGGCTTTGCACAGCTGTTTGGTTATCGCCCTCCCGCTCGCACTCGCACACAGACACGCACTTTGGATATCTGGGTTTTTGAATATCTGCCTAAGATTCTTATTATTTTTTTTGTTTTTGGCCCAAAACCACTGACGTGTACTTTCCGGCCCCCCAACACACGGAAGAGCTTAAATCTGCTCGGGCCCTGGCATATAGTACTAGTACGCTGTGGAAATGACGTGTACTTTGCAGCACTCACACAAACACGCACCGACACACACGAACACGAACGTAGAGACGGACAGAGGGAAAGAAGAAGAGCTTTTTGCGCAGACGCTCGTCCAGATTGAAATTAAATTTTAAATGCAATATTTTTTTTAAAACCGATTTAAACAAAAACTATGATTCAAGCAAACTATTAGATGGAGGGAGTGAGGTAACCAGCATAGCGGTGAATGAACTCGAAGGGGGCTTATGCTGCGCCAATAAATGTGCGTCACCGATATTCAAATGAGGCTCGGGTCGGGTCCGGATTACCACGTCACTATATCGGCGGCATTGCAGAAATTACAAAAAAAAAATAGCATAAAAATGCAGCCGGCCGCATGAGATTTATTTATTTTTGGGCACGTGCTGGCCACTTTTTTGTGGGCCCAAAAGATTTTTCTGCCAACATGGCGACTTTTGGCCCTTGCCTTTTATTTGGTTCTTTTTTCAAATGTGTCCTTTTTTGTTTAAGCTACTCACGAATATCCTGGACCGGATGGAGCAGTGATTATATCTTGATATATGATTTGTTAAGTATTTTTTTGTTAGCTGCTTTCCCACTTACACTTATTGCTTTGAAGTTTTTTTCAGATGTGACCGATTCAAACAGAACTGACAGAGTGAATGTGGCTACTTTTCTGCTTTTTGCCGGTGCTTTCTACACGCACACACACTGACACACACTCACATACAACTCTGGGAGCCGAAAAGACACGTCAGTGGTACAAAAACAGTGTTGCAAAACGAACACGGTCCATCACTAACTGCTTTTCAAATAATAGGGGGGAGGAAATTTCAAATGGGCTTTTTATGAATTAAAAATTATCTCTAGCAATAGGTTTAAATGTTTTTTCTCAATATATCGGCTTGCTTAATAAATTACTAAGTCACTCACTAGCTACACATTAAAAAAAAAAATAAAGCACACAAACTTTTTCATTCATAACTTAAAACTTTTAAGATTTATACTTACATTTGCTAACTAAAACTATTTAAAAAAAAAATTTCACTTAAGTAGTTGTCACTTGTTTGCTCTCTCTCTCTATAATCGAGTTTAAGTCTTTGATGTCTTTTTGGCTTTTTGGTTTCGTTATTAAATAATTTATAAATTAAATGGAAATATTATTATTTGTTTATTTTCTTGTCACAGCTTTTTGTTTCTTAATATGTACTATATTTTTCGGAATATTAGCGTTTTATTTTGCACTTTTCTCTCGTTCATATGCTGTGTGTTGCTTATTCCTTGTACTTTGTTTTGAAAATGATGTCTGGCTCTCCCGTGCACCGGCTATTTATTCAACCACGGCCCCCCAACGCTGACGTGTGCGACACGTCAGTCGAAGCGGGCCTTCTGATTGGACTGGAAAGCTCCCCCCCAACTGGAAATTTCGCCAAAGAGCGAGAGAGAGAGCGTAAGCCAGCGACCGTGAGTGGCAAGAGAGAGAGAGTGAGAGCTTGGCGCTCTCTGTTTGTTTACCCAAACATTTTTTTGTTTGATTGGCGAGCTTCTTTGGCTGCAGAAGGTGAAATTGGTGTTGGTATGATGCAAATATGCGTAAGCTTTGGGTAAGCACTGACGTGTACATTGGCCAGATTTACCGTTAAGATACTAGAGCCATCTAGATATTTACCGTTAATATTAGTAGGTCATTATTACTAGAAATGTGTCTGCAATAATTGTCTTTTAAATGTAACTATGGGTTTTCCAACAGTTTTTTGTTCAAAATGAGATCAAACTTTAAAGAAAATATTTCATTTTTAAAAAAGTGAAGAGTTCTGTATAAAGATATAGTCTGGTGACTTATGTATATAAGGAAGGAAGTATATATACAAGGAAGTAAAAAATGAAAGTAGATTCTTGTAACTATTTTTTAAAGCCTAAATTTCTTAGTTTTAAATTTCATTGAAAGTTTTTCATTTAAAACATTATTTGTTCTTAATAGAAGACATATAATAGACCTTAATATTACTATCTTCCTTCAATCTTTCATAGCTATGCATATATACTGGAAATTTAAAGGTTCAAGAATTTTTCTAAATTTAAAAATATATTGTTTACAATTTTAAGTCTTAAAATTTCATAAAGAAATCTTCATTTTGTGGAACTACCTTATTTTCTGATGTAATTTTCATTAATTTAGGTTCTAAATATGTAAAAGCTTCAACTTTAACTTAAAAAAAAACATTTTTTGAAACTTGAATGTACTCTCTTCTTCAGAAATCTCTTTAATTTTTGATTTAAAAAACGTAAAAGATTGCTTGAAGTTTTTGAAAAAATCGTTTTTTAAAGGTAAAAGTTCTCAAAACGTTAGAAATCTCTTTCCATTTTGTTATTTTTCTTTTAATTTAGTCTCTAAAGATTTTAAAAACTTAAAAGATTGCTTGAAGTTTTCGAAAAAATCGTTTTTTAAAACTTAAAAGTTCTTAAAACTTTAGAAATCTATACATACTTTAGTGTCTTTAGAACCAAAATCCCCAAAACATTAAAGTTTCTATATAATTCATGCATATTTGTTGAATCATAAGTAATTCCCAGAACAAAAACATAAAAAATGGTTTTTAAACTTAATTTTATTGATTAACTGGAAAAAAAGAAAGATCCACGTATCTCTAAAAAAATACCAGGAGTTGCCAGTTCTTTCTTTATAGAGATACTGTCTTCCATTTCCATAAACCACATACTGCCGATAAGAAATACATATAGCATATATATAGAGTGTTCCCGAACACTCCAACGAGCTCCAGAAATCAATCCACTTTATCAGGTTTTTGGCATCCGCCCGTGAATAAAAATCCAAAAAAAAAACGCCCAGATATTTCTTTGGTTTTTGTTGTTTTTTATGTTTTTTTTACTTTGTTTTTTTTTCGACACTCAATCAATTATCAATTATATTTTCATAACAATATATAATAGCATGTAATAATCTTTTGTTTTTTTTTTTATTTATCCATACCCCCCGCTCAGCGTCCCATCATCATTATAATTTGTATCTTACACTAAAAAATGTCTGTTTTAATAATTCTTTTTTTTTAATTGGAATTGAACCAAAAAATAAATTTTAATTGTGCTGAATAAACTTTGGACGCATTTTTACTTCAAGTCCTCAATAAAAAAGAAAAGAAATTAATTTTATTAATAATCTCTACTTTTTTTTTCTCAATTTGATATCTAAAAAAAAAGAATCAAATATTTATAATATATTGACGGTAAAAACTAGTTTCTTTATGGCGAAATTGCTTAATTCGCAGTTTTTTTTTTTTAAGGGAAAATATTTAACCCTTTGACCTTTTGTGTGCAGTTTTTTTTTTTAATTTAATTTAGTTTTTAAAGCTTAACGACACTTAAAAAAAAACCAATAAAAGTTGCTGTCGTCTTGAATTTTTTTTTTTTGGTCGAAAAATTGTGAGTTTAGGAGGAAATGAACAAGTCGCTGAGATGTACAATATATATAGTATAATTTATATATATATATGTTTATAAAAAATCGGAGCATAAAGAAAAGCACATCGAAAAACGATTAATAGTTAATAGTTTTTTTTCTTCTTTTTTTTTTGTATAAGAGTATAGTTACAGTTTTTTGAGTTTTTTTTTTTTTTGGCAATAGAGTGCACAAAAGAGATTTGCATTTTATGTACAATACATATATATATATACTATATATAATATATATATATAAGAGTTTGCATTTATAATTGTACAATAAATTTTTTTAACTTTTTGAAACACTTGAGTTGCATAGATCCTTCTTTTAGGGGGGGGCGGAAGAGAGGGGATAGGGTTTTGTGGGGGTTTTTGGGGGGTTTTTTTTGGTCCGAAACTGCGACTAATCTATAAATAGGGCCTACAGGAAGGACCTCCTGCAGGACCTGCTAGTTAACAATATCAACAAAGAAGCAAGCGCGTGGGCAAGCTGCTTTTATTTTTTTTACATCATCTATATATATATATAGATATATATATAATTTTTTTTTTTTGAATTTTTGGCAGGGTCTCGGATCCTTGTGCTTTGCAAAACATAGAATTTCAATCGCGATGATGCGGAAAGTAATCCAAGGACATACATAAACATGTCTGAACATGTCTAAACATGTCAGAATCTATCATTAACAATATAATTCGAACAAGACATCAATATGGCAATTCTTTTCAAAAAAGAATTCAAATTTAATTTGATATTTTTTTATAATAAAAAAGGAACATGCATTATTTTGTTAATAAAAAAAAATAATAAATGGTTATTTTTCCTGTTTAGGTTGTTGTTGTTGTTGTTGTTGCAGCTCTATCGGCCTTGATAGTTGGCCATATTTTTTTTTAATGATTCTTTTTTAAAGGCAAACTGGCTTGGCGTTTATCCAAAGATTACTATCCGCTCTCTGCGATTTGTTGTCAATCCAAAGCGATCTCTGCAACCGATCCTACTCCTACTCCTACTCCTCCTCCATCCCAGGTCTAGTCTTCAGAGCTCCTCCTACTCATGCCTAACACCGCATATGGACAGGAACGTACTGAAGTTGTGCAGGCTGCAGGCGGGCAGGACCGTATAGACAATGGAGGCAGTATCCTGGCACTTGATACGGAAATCGTGCAGAGCCTGCAACAATAGTTCCGCCGCCGGTGCAGCATTCACCTGGTAGAAGAGCTTCAGATGAATGGCCGGCAGTGGCTGATGCTGATCCCCGCCAGCACCGCCTGGCGTCGGCAGAGGCGTGGCCGGCGGTGTGGTTGTATTGACCGATGGCTTCTTGGCCAGCGGATAGTCCTTTAGCAGACGATTCACCACGTATGTGAGTATCTCGTCCATGTGCTCGGCGCTGACAGACTGCGCCAAGCGGCAGTGATTGCCGAGGATGTCGTCGCTCAGCTGCGTCAGCTGGGTGGTGGACGAGGCCAGGCCGGTGGACACATAGCAAACGATAGCAGCGCAATTGTTTTCATAGTTCCAGCGACGTCGGATCGAAATGGTATAATCGCCCACCGAACAGCCCGTCTCCTCATCTACAAAGAGTCCTTATTAGTCATCTAAATTATGATTATCCCCTTATCCCTTAGCCCTTACAGTCGAAACGATCGTTGTGGGTGTGGGCCCACACCTGCCACTCGACGAGCGCCTCCCGGGGCAGTGCCGGCAGCACAATGTAGTCCATGATGGCGTTAGTAGTGCGCCGTTCCCACTGACGACGTGCCTCTCCGATGAAGGCCGGATGGGTGACGAAACAGATGCCGTGGACGACGTCCCTTAGCTGCCCGTGGGCATTCATCGCCTTGGCAATGCGACTGATGTGGCGCAAGGTGAGCTTGCACTGGGGACGGATGCCGCCCTCGATGATTGTCATGCTGCCGGGCACCAAAGCGATCTGGCCAGAGATATAGGTGATGTCACCGATCTGAAATGGATATCTGGGTCATCAGGACACGGATGAGGAGAATCTCATAGCAAGGCTCACCCTGGTCGACTGGCTGTAGGGTCCGATATTGGCAGGTGCCCAGTGGGAGATGCCCTGGACATGCATGGTGTTGCGGCGTCCGTTCAGCAACGCCGCCGCTGTCTCCTCGCTCTCGCGATCACGCTCCTCGGCACTGGATATCGAGCCGGCGATGGCCTGGCGGTAGGCAATGGCCTCCATCACCACATGGCAGCCGTCGGGCAGCGGGCACTCGACGCAGACGCGAGTCGGGGGATTATGGAAGTCAAAGGCGCGCAGGTAGATCCGATTCAGAGCCGGATACTCGGCAATGGAGCGCACATAGAGCGTTATATAGCACAGATCCTGCAGCTCGTACCCCTTGCCGTGGCACAGATCCCCTAGAGTGTCCAGGGCCTGTTGCATTCCCTGCTCCATGCCATCTGGTCCACAGCCTGGAAGAGATTTCAAAAGATTAGATTGGATTCTGGGAAGATGGGGATAGTAACTCTAGTGTGGATACCCTGTATGCCCGCCAGCCACATCCAGCCCTTGGCATTGATCGCCGCTCTGGCCTCGTTAGCCAGTGGACGGAATTCCCGCTCGTACTTCAATGGACTCGGCGGCTGGGTGGCTCCTGGGCCAACTCCTCCAGCTACCTGACAGCAGGTATTGGCGCTTAGCCCAAGCGAGGAGATGGCCAGCGACAGCGAGCCACAGACGGCGGCAGTGCTGCTGACATCCCCGGTGGTCAGCAGCATAGAGGCGCAGGTGCTGGCACAGGCGGAGGCGGAGGCACTGGCCGGGGAGCATACACCCACCGCTGCCGTGATCGCCGTCGTGGGCTCGTCGACGCTGGCGCTCTTCGTGACAATGGGTATCGGCGAGGAGGCGGTGGCGGTGGCTGAGGCGGAAGCGCTGGCCGTAACGGAAGCGGAAGCCGAGGCGGCCAGATGGCGCCCAAACGAGTTGCTGCGCGAGATCAGTTCGCTCTGGCTGAGCGACTCTCGCAAACGGTTCTCCTTCTCAATGAGCTCCAGCTCCGTCTCACTAAAGTCCGGATCGCTCAGATCACTGTACGTGGACTCGTTCAGATCGCTTATATAGTCCAGGGAACGCTTCACAAAGACACCTTCGCTGCCGATGCCACTGCCGCTCACGGCCACGCCCACCGCCGCCTCCTTCGGCTGGAGCGTCAGCTTGGTGAAGTTGATATAGCCCACCGGGCAGATGGGATCAGCGCTCGAGATGATCGTCTGTATGTCCTCGACGACGATGCGCTGGCGGAAGAGCGGGCAGTCCAGGGTGAAGGTCTCGTACTCCCCCCCCTCGCCGCACACATTCAGCCCGTACTTGTCGCGCATCTTCAGCAGGTGGGGCTGCATCTCGCGGAGGGACTTGCCCAGGTGCCGGTCCGGCACAAGACCCAGGGCGGCCACCTATAACAAGGGGGTATAAGGATTAAAAAAGGGTTTACTTCCAGGGCATGGAGTTTGTAGGGAATAGGAAGGATTAAGGAGGTTCTGGTTGAGGAAGTGGCCTGAAAAGTTGGCTTTATATGTATTATACTATATATATAAGGAACCCCAAGGTTCTGGGCTATAGATACCTGGTACTTTCTCAGACTGACATTGTTTAGGGTCTTTGGAACTTTAATTCCCAAGGTCCTAACTAATCCTAACTAAAACTTTATAAAATAATCTTAATAACTGATATTGTATGATATTTTATTATAAAAGACCATATCTTCCAAAAGAGTTATACTTTTAGGAGATATACCATTGGATCTGAAGTTCCAGCAATAGTTTCTTTAAAAAGAATAGTATTTTTATCGCCCTACTCCTAATATTACTCCTGGTTCTAGTCCTATTCCTAGTAGCTATTAAAGGTTTGGATCTTTTTCTACCAGTAACTGGTTTAGTTTGACAATAAACCTTATAAGATCTATTCTTTTAGGTAAACTATAACCGATCCTAATTATTCTACATATATTGTAAGTAGTATCCTACCCTAAAACCCAGTATCATAGGTATTCTATATTCATATGTTCTTGATCTATATCATAATAATTTAAAATAATAGCTCTATTTCTAGTACCTTTTGTAGTATTCCCACCACTATATATTATTCCTATCTTTAAAAAGTCCAAACCTTCCAGGTTATAGTATATATTCCAGGCTTTTAAGAACTATAAAATATATACATATATAATGCTATTCCATTTATATGTGATAAGTCTACACTCTATTACTAGTAATATCATCCTATATCTACTTTAAACCTTTATACCACTATGCACTTCATAGAAGTCATGATACTTCTTCATACTACTTTAATCTTCATAAGCCACCTTTTCAGAACTATAGGATTTAAGCAATTATATCCCAATTTTTAATATTCTGAAGCTATAGTACCATTAATATCACCAGTATATATATCCTACCTACTAATACTACTACCTACCTACTAATAATATTACCCTATACCTATTCCTATTTATGATTTCTAAACACTCCCTAACTCTTAACTAGTAACAGGTTTCAAGATATACAAAATCAGACCAAATATAATAAATTTTTCAATATAAGTAGTATTAGGGGTACTCTATATACTCCTCGTAACATCAGGCATAATATACCTATCCGTATTTATGATCTCTAAACATTTACAACCTTTAAAACTAATAAATAATCATAGTTCTAACTAAAATTATTTACAAATGGTATAATTTCCAGATCATATCCCATTTTTTAATAATCCCCTGATACCCTATGTATTATAATAATATCATCCTATACCCATCCCTATTAATTAAATACTCATTATAACTCATTATAACCCAATTATAACTCATTTTTTAATAATCCCCTGAAACTCTATTAATAGTAACATCATCCTATAGCTATCCCCAACCTTCAAACTAATAAACAAACCTATCGCTAATTACAATTATTTGTAAATGATATTATTTCCCGATCCAGACATAATCTAGATCCATTGGGGCGCTGAGATCAGTACATTCCGATCGGCTGGCATTCGGTTCTGTTGACCGGAGCTTTTCACCTGTGTTTGCTTGGACTAATTTTAGAAAAAGTCAACAGTCTAGTAGTAGTAACCAATAAACCAGGTTGGATGGAGATGTATATAGAGAGGTCTGTTAATAGTTACCTTAATGATGATGGCGTGCACCTGGCAGTCAATCATCTCCTGCAGCAGTTCAGTCTGATCTCTCCTCCACAAGTAGGCCAGGGATATCAGGCTGAGGCGACTGCAGACGTTCTCCACCCGGACACGTTGGTAGTCCGAAAGGATGGCGCCCACGGCCACAGCCTCGACCTGTAGTTCATTCTGTTTAAATAGAATTTTAATATATTATTATCTTTTTATTAAAAATGAATCACTTGCACTTAAATATGTACTTGTTTCTTTTCAGAATTCAAGTAGAAATTCCCCAACCTATCTACTTATCTTTTTTTTTTATTATTTAATTAATTTTTGCTGAGGGCACTCCTTTAACGAATGTTCTTATGACAGATACAGATACCATCGTTGAGTCTAAGGGGTCTAATGGTTAAGTAATATAAAGCTAAAGATCGGGGAAAAATAAGAGACTAAAAGAAGAACCCAAAGATTGGGCAGTTTTTGGGAGAATTCATTAAAAATTAAAGTTTTTTAATAACAAAATTAAATAAAATAATTTTTAAAACTTGCTTTTATAGTCTATCTAGTCTATAGTCTATAGTATATAGTATAGTATCTACTATAGGCTTTAATCTTCTATATATCTTCTATAGAAACCGAAATCCATAAATGTTTAAAATTTAAATACTTTTTGAAAGATTTTAGAAGATTACTATCTATTAAGAGCCGGTTTTTTCTACTCAAAATCACTATATTTTCATCTATTCTATCTAATCTATGCTTTTTATTAGCAATATACAAATATTTATAATACTCTTGATCTATAATCAAGTATTATAATATATAATACTTGATTATAATAATATAATATAATATAATATCGCATAGTATTATAATATATAATACTTATAATAATAGTCTTGATCTAGATCTAGTCTAGCAGTAAAATCTAGTAACTAAAATACAAAAATAGCTTAAGGCCCTTAGTTGCTATAGCTAAAATTCTTTAATAATTATAATAAAATCTAAAATTCTGTATTTAAAGTTTAAATTACTAAACAGCCACGCAGGCAGTATCTTCAAAATGAATTTAATTCTTAATCTTTGTGTTATTCACTTAAAAATGTAAATAAAATATAAAATATATACATTTTATATATATATATATATATAAATACTCTAATTAATGTAATTATATTTACAAAAGCTATCAGACAACAAGCAAATAAAATGCAAAAAAAAAAACAAAAATAAAAAAAATAACAACAATAAAAATAATTGCAATTACAGTTTGAATGAGATAATACTATATTTAATTATTGAATGCGACTGCCAAACTGTAATCATCATTAAGTCTCCTTGGCCGGTCGATTTTCTTCCATTATCAGAGGGGGTAAATAAACAAATTGTGCTGGCAGATTACTGGCTCCCATACCCCAACCCCAACCCCAACCCCAACCTCAGCACACATATTTATTTATTTATTTATGTATTTTGTTATTTTTTTTCTGTTTTTTTTTTAACTCAACTCGGGTTGGAATGGACGGTTCACGTGCACGACAACCAGCAAGTTCGTCCCATCTCGATGGTTCGGGAATCGCAAATCGCGATAAGATTACCGATGCCACTACCCTCCTCTACTTGCCACCCAACCAGCCCACAGCCCATACAGCCCACAACCCGATTACGTAGCTTTCAGTTGCAATTCTCATTCCAAGGACAAGGAAAGAAAAGTATCTTCTAGTAGCTGCAACAAGATACTCTACAAAGCCTTGAGGCATGCAACAGGTTCCATAGAAATAGACTCTGGACTCTGGATATATATCTTAAGGTCTGGCTATCGAATTTGATTTTCCACCAAACAGTTGCCAACTGGTGGCTGGAACTGGAGTATTCGATTTCGAGATTCTATCAAAGCTATTGGCCATCTGGCGATCAGTTTCTACTAGAGAATATATATACATATATCTACCGATATCTGGTTCGGTACCAGACTGGCAACTTGTTCTGGGTGGTGGAATTCCTCAGAATTAAATATCATAATTACTAGTAACTGGAAGGTATGGAATGGGGAGGTACTAGGATTTATTTTCCAATAAACAGAATTAATCGAATTAATCGGAAATGCTAACCAGATGTTGGAAGTAGAACCTAAGACTTGTTTAATCTCTAAACAGACTTACTAATAACTTAACTCAAAACTAACAATGATTCTAAAGAACTTTTAATTAAAATAGGGGTACTATAACGCTTACTTCTGAAAAATATATCGAATTTATCGATAAATAAATGTTTAAATGAATTAAGTTATAGTTATGAAGACATATTACATCTGTAAACTGAATTACTAAAAGGATAACTTGGATCTTATAAGATTTCTTGAAGAATCTTCTTTCAAAACAAGGATATTATTTTTCTTTTTTAAGAAATATATCGTATTAATCGAAAACTAGATAATAAAAAGGTTTAAGATATACTTTATCCCTAAGCTGACTAGCTAAAAACCCAACTGAGATCTTATCAAGATTTTAAAGAAGATTTCCTTAAATATTAAATCAAATTAAATTTAAAATAAGGGAATTAACGCTAATTTCAACAAAAATATATAGAATTTATCGGCAAGTAAATGATTAAAAGGTTTAAGCTATAAGATTTAAGATCTTTTTAATATTTAAGCTAACTAACCAAGATCTTTTAAAGATTTTCTAGAATCTATCTTAGAATATTAGGGATATAAACTTTCAAAAAAATTAACATTATCGATTGGATAACAAAATAGACCTTTCAAAGGTTTCTTAAAGTAAGAATTTAAGCTTGTTAGAGCTTTAAACCTAAAGCCTAGATCCTTTTTATAATAATAGCTCCTTCCTATAAACCAAAATACCCTCAACCATAGAGTACATAAGCTCCCAGCTCTTATCTCCCTGTTGAAATCACCTTGCATGTCTCCAGCAGACTATATAGATCCTCGACCTCGTCATCGTCCGTGGGCACGTACTGCTTGCCGGTCTGGGTGCTCTTGCCCTTGGTCTCGCGACGATATAGCGGCAATCCCATCGCATTGGCCAGTATCTCGATGCCCATGTGGCCCACTGTCTGGTACATAAAGCTGTCCAGTTCATCTGAAACGACGGCGATAGATCAAGGTAAGTGTGGTGGTAAGTGATTTGGCAAACAACGTCTTCAATAATAATAATAACCATCGATAATTGTGGCACACCCACCTTATAATGGTGGGAAGATAGAAGAGTTCTAGTTTCGGTACTCACCTCTATCCTTGGGATGGAGATTGGCCAAGGCAACAATCTCGTGGCCCTCGGCGACGCACTGCATCATGTTGTAGCAACTGTCCTTGCCGCCGCTGACCATCGCCACGACCCGCATCTTGACTTCTATGTTTTTTCTGGGATGTCCTGATGATGTACCTTAAACCTTTGCTAATGCCTGCTAGCTGTCACCTGGGTAGCCTGAGCTACTTGGTTATTTTAATTCTTATTATTTTTTTTTTTTTTTTTTTGGTTTAGTAGTTTGTGCTGCTGTTCCAAGTTTGGTCTACTTTGTTGACTAGACTGATTGGGGGGATTCTTTCTCTCTCTGGCTACCTCCTCGTCCACTGTCCACTGTCCACTGTCACTGTTGCCGTTGTGCTGGTATTTGTTGATTTGCTTGGTCGGCTCCTGGTAGGGTTGGCCACCTCCTGCTCCGCTCCACCGCCGGGTGTGCCTGTTTTTTTTTTAATGAAAGTTAAGTGGCCCAGGTTAATTCTTCTTCTTCTTCTTGTTGTTGTTGTCAGTGGCTTTCAAACTGTAAAACCGGGCCATAACAAATCGAATTATGTTGTACAAAGTGCAGCAGCAGCAGCCCCCAAAGGATCTGATTGCATTATCGCAGGACATCTGCTTCCTCACTCTCTCTCTCTCTCACTCTCACACACACACTTTGGGAAAGGACATGCTGTATATCCTTTACAGCCAGTTCCAAATTGGGAGGAAGGAAAGCCGAAGGTCACATAAAAACATACAGACACTGCATTTCTTATTTTAGACAAATATTGAAAGAAATGAATGTGTTTTGTTTGTTTTTTTTGTTTCTTTGTATTAAATTTACGTTTATAAATAAATCGAATTAGTTGCGCCGGCAGAAGAAGCGCGTGCGTTTCAAGAAGAAGAAATAAAAACAACAACAAATCGACATACACCACAAAGCAATAAAGGAAGGAAAAGAAAAAAAAAACAGAAAACGAAAGTAAAAAGAAATTAAGGAAAATGGATGTTATAGAAACTTACACACACACAAACACTTGACACACACACACACAGAAGGCGACTAGCGCCACACACACACACACATACTACTGTGTGACCCAAATATAAAAATGTATAGTATTTTTTGCAACATATAACCATTTATCTTGGAACATTCATTCGCCGATTTGCCAAACACACACAACACAAAACAACAACAATAACAATAACAACAAGACAGCAAACACACAGAAACCGAAAACAGAAACCGAACAGAAACAGAAACAATAACAACAGCAGCCGCACAGGATAACGGGATAAATGGCACGTTGAGGAATGCGCTAAGCTGGATGCTGCTGGGAGCTCCGGGTGTCCGTGGTTAGCCGTCGCCGGCAGGTCGGTGGAGCGACTTACGGTTATGGGCATTAGTGTATTGGTTTTATTACGGCGCTTTGGGGCGCTTGAGCCAGGGATGTCGAAAACTATTCTAGCCAGGGCTGTCGATAACTTGATCTTTTCACAAACTATCGATAGCACCTTCTAGAGATGGGGTAAGGCTGCCAGATCTGTGATTCGGTAAGGCTGCCACAGTTTTTTTTTTAAAAAAAGCTATGATTTTATAAAAATTCTAGTCGTTATAGAAATATAATATAATCTATACAGATTTTAGGAATTTTAACGGTCATTGGGAAAAGCAAAGTAAATACAAGATATAACTTGGCGCGAATCCAAAGTTGATATATGAACTCAGTTATATAGTAGCTATAGTATATAGTAAGCTGATGCTTATAAAATGGTGTTGAAAGGAGTGGAATATAAGGCCGATGGGGAGATAATAAATGGATATAAATAAATGGATAGAGCCGAATAGGACCTCCAAAGAAAGTCAAAGAAATCATCCTCACACGAAGTACTGGTAGAAACTCGAAATCCATTATCAGAAGTGAAGCTCGACGACATTTCTAATAGACTCTAAAGCTCCAAGGTATGTAGAAAAATTAAACTTGTGGTGGACCCTTTACTTTATACCAGATATCAAAAATATCATCACCGTATATCACCAGGGCGTTTCTAATGCAGGGAAAACCTTTTTAATATGAAACAAAAATTTATGTTGATGTAACATACATACATACATACAAAGGTTTCGTTAAAGCTTTTTATAAGCATTTTTTATAATAAGCAAATTAACTAAGAAAACAAAAAAAATCAGTAAATTGGGAAACCGTCGTTCTTTCGTCAGACAAACCATTGGCCTTTAATTTTGTTTGTCAAAATAGACCATATTGGGTAAAACAAATAAAGTAAAATAAAAAAAAGTAAAAGTAAAATAACTAAGAAAACAAATAAAAAATCAGTAAATTAGGAAACCTTCGTTCTATCTTCCAAAACCTATATTTCAGGTATATTCATCATAAACAAATTTATTCTTAACAAAAAAAATTATAAATTAGGTTTAGGGTAACCATCCGGATCTGTACAAGTGCCAGGTACCAACTTGGTTAACAAAAATAAAATAATTTATTTCTAATCAGCATAAAATCATAATCAGCATAATCAGTCAGCAAAATCATTGGCATTTAATTTTGTTTGCCAAAACTATGGCCCATTGTAGGTAAAAAATAAAGATAAAAATAAAAAATAATCAGTTTAAAAATTTACATCTTTACAAAAAAGAATATATTTATGTTATTTGATTATAAATAAATGAAACCATTGGCCTTCAATTTTGTATGTCAAAATTATAGCCTATGCTAGGTAAAATAATTAAAACCAAATAAAAAAAATAAAAACTAAGAAATCCAAATGTGGATAAGTCAGCAAACGAGGACCAAAACCAACTGCATAAAAATAAAAAAAGGAAAAAAGAATAAATATCACAAAGGCGTTCGATATTTATGACCACTTTCCAAGAACACAGGCCAAATTTGGGAAAAAATAATAAAAAATAAAATAAAATACAAAATAAAGACTTGTCATTCGGAAAGCAGAAGCCCGAATGCAGTTGATAGGGAAACGGATTCCCTTTATATAGCCCAATTCCAGTGCTGCAAAATGTTAAAAAAAAACTGAAAAGGATTTCCGGCGGCAACTAAAAATCAGTGTTGATCAACGTAAACCAGCTGTAGTTGTGGAAATGGTATGGTATTTCGACTAACCTGTGCGACGGTCACACTAAAATAGCAAAAACAAACAACAACAAAGTCACTACTACCGCAGCTAGATAGAAACAGGCCAGCAATCAAAATAATAATAACAACAACCAAAATATAAATACTATATAATAGATTGTGTGCGAAAGTGTCCCCCCTGCTGAAGATTACACAAAAATCCGAAAAAAAACTGCACAACTAGGCAGCCAGTCTGGTGAAAAATCGTTCGTTTTTTTTTTTGTATTTTCTTTCGGCCAGGACTCGTTCTTTTTGTTTTTTTTTTTGGTTACATTTTGTGTTGTTGCGACGCATAAAATCCAGACGAGTAAAATAAGTGAACGGCCATTGATTGTATTATTTAACAAAAAAAAACAAATAAATAAATATCAGAAAAACATCAGTGGCGACTTAATGTCGCAGTTAATTTGTATGCTATCGAGAAGAAGAAGCAGAAGCAACAACAACAACAATAACAGCAGCAAAACTAGCAGTAGCAACGTGTTGTGTTTGTATTGGTGCGCTCACAGTGCGCACAGCAAAGCCAACAAGAGGGCGGCAGCGGCAGTGACGGTGGCAGAGGCACAAGCAGAGGCAGAGAAGCGATTTTGAAATAATAATAAAAGCCAAAACGAAAAAGTTTTCTGTGAGCTGGAAAAGGCGAACAAGAGTAAAGCACCATATTATCCCGCAACAGCCCACTTTTAAAACATTTTCAACGGGGGGCGTGGCAAAGGCGAAAGGGTAGACCAAAAAAAACCCAAAAAAAAAAACAAAATTACAAATAACAAAAATATAATAAAAAAAAAAAGGGGGGGAAAACGAAACATTGAAAACGCAGTTTGAGTTTCGAGATTGTTGCTGCTGCTGCCGCCTCCAAAACTAACGAAAAAGGAACACAAGAGACAACAGACAACCACCCCCGCTCCCCACTCCAACTACACACACACAGAGAGAGATCAACAACAACAAAGCAAAGAGCGAGAGAGAGAGAGAGTCAGCTTGCCAGCAGCTGAAAACATATGATTTTTGTTTGTGTTGTTGTTTTTGCGCGCGCTCTTCTTCTACACGGCCAGAGCAAGCGGACCAACTGAGAACGGGGAACGGGCGAATCGAACGAGTGGCCGGAACGATTGGAATTGTTGTGTTGTTGTGTTTCAGCTGCTCTGCTGACGGAACAACGCAAGTGGTAAGTGGCTCTTCTTCTTCAAGTTTCTTCTTCTGATGTTTTTGTTTGACGCGCAAAAAGAAAATCTATGTGCGAATAAGTGTGTATGTGTGTGTGTACATAACGTAGGTGAAAAAAAAATAAGTTTTTTTTTTTTTTGTATATTTATGCAACTATTTGTTTATTGTGTGCGCCCTTCCTACTTAGCTGGCGTTAAAAATTGTGTAAAACAAAGAGCTAATAGCTCTGCCAATGGCAATGAAATAGAAAAAAGAAGCAAAGAAAGAGTACGCCTGGTTATAAGACACCACCTAGAGATTGCAGTTATTTAAATGTCAAAAGTAGTGGAAATTTGTTTTGGCTGTGACGCGAAAATACAATATTTCAAAACACAAACAATGATGAAAAAAAAAAATAAAAAAAAAAACACACACAGATACACTCGTTGGCTTGCTCTCCCTAGCTGGCTCTCGCCACTTTTGTCTCTTTCTTGCTCACGGACACCACAAATACAATATACATATATACGCAGTGGGAAATATTGGTGCGCATTAGACGACGAAGAGCAACAACAAAGCAAACTATACGAAACGAACACTGATAGTGAAACATATATTTGGTTACAGTGTGATAAGAAACAAAAATATTGATTAATAAACAATATTGTTATCGCAAACAAATAACTTTGAATACATAATCTTAAAGTATCTTTCCATCAAAGAGTTATTTAATCCAATTAAAAAATGTCACTGTGAATGAATCATATTATTTTATTCAAGTTATATTAAATATATACAGTGACCTTTAGGTTGTGTGAGACCACTGTGCAGTGCTGAGAGTTCAGCGAGAGAGCAAGGTAGAACTAGTGGGAGAGAGCAAAACAACATTTCGTTGCACTATGGGATATAATGGGATATTAGTTTTTTAAATATTAATATAATATTAAAAAGTTTTCGATTTAAATTTGTTTCAATTATATCTTATACTTTCATAAATCAAATATTATTTTATGAGCTATATAAAAAATAAATGTCCCACAGTGCCTTGCAGCTGAGTTGCCGTTATTGTGCTTGTGTGCATTCAAGTGCATCTGTGTGTGCGTGTGTGTGTGTGTTTTGTTGTTATTGGACTTACAGTTGTATTTGTTAGATTTTTGTTTTCATTTTGTCCTCCCTCTCGCTCTGTCTCTTTTGTTACTTGGTTTTGCCTTCTGTACGTACGTATATTTTGATAATTGCTGTGTTTTTGGCTCTTTGTTTTCAAAATTGTATCAATAGCCAAAAAACAATAACAAAAACAACAAACGAAAATAACAACAAAAGCAAAAGTATTTGGATGACACAAATTTTGTATTTCATTTTCGCTTCATTTACAAAATTAAAACGCACATCAACCGATGCCATTAAAAGTGACATTTTTTTCAATTGCCCACCACCCCCACCCCCCTTTACCCATCCCTCAAACAAAAATATTTTTTGCTTACATACCTCCAAATAGAAATGTTTGCCAAAAAAAAAAAAAAATCTGACAATCTGGGTTCTAATGTTTGGCCAAGTGGGCGGATTGGCATTGACAATAAGCCCCAAAGACAGAATACGAAAAAAAAAGCGAAAATTGCATTCCTTCCTGTCAACAGTACAGGTAGACTTCGTTAAGGTGAACAGGAGGGGGTCTCTTTTTAGGATAATTTATTAAAGATATTAAATATATCTTAAATCTTTAACTTTCACTAAATTAGTAACTTCTTAAAAACCCGATTAAATAGAGCTCTTAAGTTTAAGATTTAAATAAGGCGATGATATCATAGTCTTTCCTTTTTTAATTAAGTCATAAATAAGCTCTTAATTTATATTATAATACAAATATTTTATATCTCCTCACACTATTTCTATAATAATAGTTATTCCCTATCCATGCTACACTGTACCTCTCCCATGAGGCATGCTAGTTAGTTTTATCTAGCTAGGGGCCCCGAGGAGGGTTTCTTTGTTCGCCCAAGGACTGCCAAAGGTTGGGGGGGGGGGGACGCGAACGCAGTTGCCTTATCACCAGGTGTTAGGCACAGGTGTGGAGGGGGGCGTGTGCTGATATACTGTATTTCACATCATCGACGTTGTTTTTATGGAAGTTATATGTATGTATGTATATATGTTTTCACTTGCAATCTGTCGAAATAATCAGCTGTTGGTTGGGTTGATGAACTTATGCCTATATAGGATCCGTTTCACAAATAAACACACTCTACCTAAAGAGCTAAAGAGAGATATTTGAATCAAAAGTGCTTTGCCCAAAAAAAAAAAAAAAATACATAGATGATTTTATTACGAATTACGGTAATCAAAATGCATACCTCACAGTTGAATGAGTCTATGTGTGTGTGTGTGTTTGTTGTGGTGTATTTTTAGTAACACCTGTTTGCAAAAATGCAAAACCATAAGGTACAGTCGTGTGTGTGAGCTATTTCTCTTTGTCCGCCGAATCATTGTCTTGGAGAGAGTGAGTCGAAAATGGGATTAAATATTTTGATGAAATAACTGTTAATACCGTGTTTTAAAGATCTCTCTCTCTCTCTCTCTCTTAGTTCCTTTAGCCTTCTTTCCCCTAACTAACTTTTAATAATTAAATAATAATTTAAATATTCTTGTAGCGTTTTTATGGAATTTGGACTGTATTAACATTGAATTCTAGCCATGAAATAGTGCCTATTGCTGAACAAAGACAAATGCATTACTGAATGTCCCCATGGGGTTGAGTGCAAGAGAGATGGCCTGAGGGGGAGGCTCTCCCTAGTTTCTCTTTGACTTTTCCAAGCAATGGGTGTTGTCTGTGCGTGTGACATTGCTTTGAACGGGCTTGTTGCTGTTACAGTTATTGTTTTTGTTATTGTTTTTGTTGGTGCGCGTGTGCCGACCCAATTGAGGAATGCAGCGTATGCAACGGTACCCCTTTCACATGTTCCCTCCCCCTACTGTGTAGGCATACCAGCACCCATAACATCCCCCTTGTTCACCCCTGATCCTCCTTTGTCATTCGTGCGTCACTATAAGCTTTTGTGATACCGTTTTTTTTCGGCTTAACCCTTGACTGGAGATGCCTATCGAGATTGGGGGTTAAATTTTATTTTCAATTTCTTACAAAAATGCATTTATTTTTTGTTTTCTGGAATATCCTCTCTCTCTCCCTCTCTCTCTCTCTTTGAATTTCGCAATTTGAATCATTTTGTAAGTCGTGTCTTATCATTTGCCAATTCCTGATGCCACTGCGAATACTAAGTACTATATGCATTTATAGTTTCGCTTGTTAATTACCTCATTTTTCTATCTATAAGGCCCACACGGGTGGGGGGCCGAGGGACTGACCCACGTGTGTGCGCAGCTGGAAAAGTTTTTTTCGAAAAAAAAAAAAAAATTGCATTAAATCGTAACTTGAGTAATCATGCATGGGGATCGTTCACCCGTGTCCCATAGGGAGGGGATTTTTAATTGTTTATACCCATGTAGAGAGAACTATTAAATCTAAAAAAAATTAAAATAAAATAAAAATAACAGTTATTTCTATTGCATCATATTTATTTTTTTTTATTTAATTTGTAAGGCTTGGTAATATCTATTTTTGATTACCAATCACTTTTCAGTAATATATTTAAGCTTTTTTTTCCCCCCCAAAAACTTCTTTGTGTTTGCATATTGCGTTCTGTTGCGCCCCCCATTCGCTGCTGCTGCTGCTGCTGCTGACTGCGAATTTGATGCGAAAACGGAGCGGAAACAGAAACAAGAGAAGCTCCAACCAAAAAAAGAAAAAAAAACTAGAAGCTAAAGGCTATATAGCAGCTGTTGATATAACTAAACCTGAACCCAAAACCAAATCCAAAAACCAAAAGCTGAAGCAATGGCCTGATGATGGCTGCCTGACTTTGGGGCTTTTGTTTTTGTTTTTGTTTGAAGCTTGTTTTAGTAAAAAAAAAAAACATAATACCCATTAGTTCTATAATAAACCGAGGGCATATTAGTTTTTTATTTAATTATAATTTTTTTTTTTTATTATTTATTGTCTCCTCACTAGGGTGGCCTATTGTCTCCTCACTAGCTTCAATTTGTTCAATTTGTTGGCCAGTTTAGTTTGTTGTTGTTTTATTGCACTTAATTTACGCCCCATGTAATTGAAATTGACCAAAGCAAAGGGGGGAGAAATACATAAATACATACATATGTACATATGTATAATACAAGATAAAATAACAACTGAATAATAATAAAACTTAAAAACAATAAACACAAAAACAGAAAGTACACGTAATTCGCTAATAAAGTGGTAAGACCAAGTGGGTGGCTGCAGGGGTGGTGGGGGGTAGGTGGTGGTGGTGGTGCCAAGATTGAGGAAATTTTGATTGAGACAAAGGGAAAAAAAAACGGAATAACGAAGCACAACGAAAGAGACTGCGAAGTGCGCACCTAAAGGGTGGACCTATTGTAGACCAAATATCCTCCAAAGAAGATTTACCTTAGACTAGACTAAGCTTTTATTTTAGTTTTAAACAATAAATGGTCTAATTAGTGAGTTTCCACTTGTATAAATTTCACTCTATATATTTTCTCACCTTTAGAAATTTCGCTGAAAAAATGTAGTTTTTAAAAAAGGTTTGGGAGTATAACTCATACGCAGTGGGTTCAAAAAACCATTTTTTTTCAATAAAAAGATGAATTTTTACTTATAATTATACTTTTATTTATTCTTTATATGAAATTATCAAAATAATATAACATGAAGTATTAAAAAATATAAATTACGTTCTTAAAATAGGGCTTTCTGAAACGTTTATAATATTACTCATACGCAGTGGTTTCCACGTGCACATGCACTCAAAAGTATGTTTTATTCATGAGTTGTAGGTATAACCGTAGAATTACAAATAAATATGTAAAGATTTTGCTTAAAAATATATAAAATATTAAATTTAAATTACTTTCTCAAAGTAAATATTTTTGAGTCAGTAAACAATATTACTCATACGCAGTGGTAACTACGTATGAATATTACGTATGAATATAATTGAATAATTTATAATTAAATAAACCTTTAAAGCCTGATATTTTTATTTATAAATGTAATATTTTCATAAAAATTAATAATTAATAACGACAGAAAGATATTCCTTGTAATACAAGGATTACGCACAGGTGCGCAGTGTTTACTACTACTAACAAAACAACTATCTTTTTATAAGCTTGAAACCCGACGCATTAAAAATATTTTTTTTCAATTTTAAAAACAAAAACAAAGGGAGAGCCAAACTGCCACCCTGTCTGCTTTGTTTAAAAGCTATCTTGCAAAAGCATATGATAACACAAAGAATGTCTAATTGCTACCCATTTATAGACCTACAGTGGCTTTCACCTGTTGAGGTCCACCCCAATGCCCTTTGCACGTACAAATAGAGAGAAAGCGAGAGAGAGAGAGAGAGTGAGCGGAGAGAGTGGTTGGGTGGCTGGGTGGAAAGGTGTATGTGTGAGATCAATTTTGTTTATTTATTGTTTTTTGCTCTCCCATTGCAGTTGACAACAAGGCGCGCAGCGGAAGAGGCAGAAGCAGAGGAAGAAGCAAACGAGAGTAAATAGGCAGAGCAGCAAAACAGAGCGACTGATAGAAAGGGACACCAAATAGCGAGAGAAGGAGAAGCAGCAACTGCAGATCACAGACACTGTGTCTCCGGTGGCAGCGAGAACAGCTGGAATAGCCAGCAGGGTCACTAGAGAGGATTAGAGGAAGCCCCACCCACTGCCAATCCACTGCCCTCCAGTGTGGAGGCACTGCATCAGCGGCAGCAGCTGTGGTAGCAGCTAAAGAGGAGCGTCTCCGGCGGAGAGCATCCGGCCAATACCTTCCGGACAGCATCCCCAGCACCGCCACATCATGTCCGCGGACTCGCCACGCCGCCATCCCTCCGGCGTTGTCGTCGGCCTTGGATCGGGTTCAGGGTCGGGGTCCGGGGCCGGATCGGGATCCGGCGGAATGCGTGGCGCTGTGCCCGCCGTTGTGCCACCACAAACGGTATCGGATCGCTCGATCCTGGACTCGGCCATCGGGTTTATCAACGATGTCACGCTGGCCAATCAGCCGGTGCAGGATCCCAAGGACACCATTACCTGGGCCCGCTTCGAGACCTGTGCCGATGTGAGTGATCCCCGGTTCGGCGACGACTGGGAGCTGGAGGGGAATGCGGCACCGCCGCTCCTCCTCATCCTTGGTTACGGCCTGGGCGTCCAGGTGTGGGCCATTCCCGCCAACGGCGAGGCCGTCGAGGTGCTCTCCTGGCGACACGGCGTTGTCACTGCCCTCCGGGTGCTGCCCACGCCGGCTACAGCCCCCGCCTTGGATGACAACGGTCGGGCGGACGAGCCGGTCGATGGCTTCGCCGAGAAGCGTCCTCTGGTGGCGCTCGTCGACGGCGGCAGCGCAGCGGCCAGCGGTCTTCTATCCGGCGGCCCATCGGGACTAGGCGGCGGCCTGGCCAGCAGTGGCGGCTCAGCAGGACCCGCATCCTCGGCGGCCGCCCAATTCAGTGCCGTGAACTTCGTCTCCCTGAAGACGGGCGCCCAGGTGAAGACGATCAAGTTCAAGAACGCCGTGCTGGACATCCAGGCGAACCGGTCAGCGGTGGTCATCACCTTCCACGAGCGGATAGCCGTGTTCGATGCCAGGACGCTGGAGGACCGCCTTACCATAACCACCTGCTATCCCAGCCCGGGGTGAGTTCGGCTTGCAGAGCCATTCCAAGACATATCCTTATTCTGGTTGTGTGTATTCCTTTCAGGATCAATCCCAATCCCATTGCCTTGGGACCGCGCTGGCTGGCGTATGCGGAGCACAAGCTGCTGCACTCGAAGCGCAGCGGCGGCGGCTGCGACGGCGAGGGCGTCCCCAGTTACACCGCCACCGTGCTCAACGCGGCCAAGTCCCTGGGCAAGGGCCTGCGGGAGTTTGGTGAGCAGGTGGCCGCCGGACTCACAGGCACCACCGCCGGCAGCGGCGCCAGCTCCAAGAGCAGTAGCTTCGACTCGGCTAGCGGTGGACCGGATGCCAAACAGTCGGGTGTGGTGACCATAATCGATGTCAAGGTGAGTAGGAGGTATGAGAACCAGTTGGAGTTCCTAAACTAATCCCTTCATCCATAGCATCCCGTCAAGGACTATAGTCCCACGTCGGGGACACCGCTGAGCTCCAGTGGTGGCGCCCAAGCTGGCGGCGATCCCATCGTGGCACACTTTGTGGCCCACAGCGAGGCTTTGGTGGCCATGGAGTTTGATAGCTCCGGGATGTTGCTCCTTACGGCCGACCGGCGGGGTCATGACTTCCATGTGTTCCGGGTGCAGCCGCATCCGGTGGGTAGCAGCCTGGCCGCCGTGCACCACCTGTACGTGCTGCATCGGGGCGATACGAGCGCCAAGGTGCAACATATTGCCTTCTCGCTGGACTCGCGCTGGGCGGCCGTGTCGACGCTGCGCGGCACCACCCACGTCTTCCCCATCACGCCCTACGGCGGCGCCATGGGCGTTCGCACCCACACCTCGCTGCACGTGGTCAACAAGCTGTCGCGCTTCCATCGGAGCGCCGGGCTGGGCGCCGACGGTCGCTCCAGCTCCCCGATCTCGCACTCGGAGAGCATGACGTTCGTCCAGTCGCTCCAGCCGTACCACAATCCCACGCTGCCCCCCTACCCGCGGCCATCGGTGGTCCAGCCACTGGCCCAGCTGCGTCAGCCCTTCACGCTGGGCACACCGCCCGGATCGGCGGGCCTGGGCGTGGGCATTGGCGGCGGTGTCGGTGTCGGCGGCGGCATGACCTCGGGTGTCAGTTCGGGCGTTCATGGAGGGGTCGGAGGCGGCGGCAGTAGCAGCCAACGGCAGCGACAGCGCCTCTCCTCGCTCTCGGACGACAGCGGGAAGCCGTTGAGCGTCTGCTCCATATTCGCCAAGTCGCGATCCTGGCTACTGGAACCGCCCACGGCGACCAGAGAGGCACCGCATCGCGTCCAGCGAAAGGCGGTGGACTCGCTCTTCGTGATGGCCGGCCATGGGGCGCTCATCCAGTACGATCTGGACACGAAGCTACCCTCAAGTGAGTTTCTATTTTGATTGTCCGTCCTGGATATCCTTTTAATCCTTTATCCCCTTGTCCTGTGTAGATGTTGCCAAAGAGAAGATTTGTGATGACACGCCCATCGAACTGGAGGTGGAGGCCCGGGCCCAGTGGAATCTGGGCAGGCGCAAGGATGGATCTCATGAAATCAAACCACCGCTGGCGCTGGACAACTGGCTGATCAAGGATCGCCATGCCAGCCTCCTGCTGGACAGCGCCCATCAATTCGACGAGCCGGACGAGCGGGCCGAGAGCTGGCTAGCCCAGGTGGAGATTATCACGCATGCGGGTCCCCATCGTCGGCTCTGGATGGGACCGCAGTTTGTTTTCAAAAACTACAACACGCCCAGTGGGTAAGGACTCTCTTTCCTTTGGAAGGATCTAGAATCCTTAGTAATGCTCGTCTCCCCAACAGTTCCAACCTGAACCATGTGGACGCGGAGGCTGTAGAGATTGGCGTCACCAAGACGTCTAGCACAACGCTGCCTTCCACAGCAGCCGGCTCCTCATCCTTGGCCACTGGCTCTGGTGCCGCCAAGGATCGATCCAGTCCCCTGAACATGCCGCTGAGTGCCGCCGCCGCAGCTGCCGCCTCGGTGGGAGCAGTCGGCGTGGGTGGTGGCGGCGGAGGCTCATCCCTGACAAGTCGCAGTGGTGCCGGTGTGCCTGTGCTCATTGAATCGGGCTCATACAGTAAGTGGAGGAGCTGGCAGGACCTCCTCGGTTTATGATTCCAGCTACTAATCCTACCTCTGACTTCCAGGCAGCATCGAGCAGAGTCCCAAGCTGATGGATCGCTTCCGGCACGGCCATTTGGATTCGGATTACGGACATGGGGACACGCGTCTCAAGGAGGATCTGGCAGATGCTATGCGGGAATCGCCATCAACGGCGGCGGCGCGACGCGAGACATCCGGTGAGTGGCTGATCCAAGTCCTGGCAGGATAAAGGACATCCTTCATATAGACTTACTAGCATGTTGAAAGACTCTTCTTGTACAAGAGCTGATGGTTCCTGGAGATGGGGTCCGTTTGGGGATAGGTCCTCTGTGCTGGGGGCTTTGGGAAGGACGCTGTTATCCTTTCCAGCCCCCAGGATAAAGGGCTTGAGTCCCGATAGCCCAGATCCTGGAACTGGAAGCTATTTCGTTGATCTCTCGATGTTTTTGAAAATCTTTTTATATTAATTTAATTTTTTTTAATTTATGATTTAAATTTTAAATCAATGTTTTTTGTTTTAAAAACACACACACATATATATTTTAAAGAAACATACATTTTATATATATTTTTTAATTCTTATAATTTCCAAAACGCTTTCAAAATGAAAATGTTTAATTCGAAAAATATTTTTGGTGTTTTTTAAAAACAAAAAAGAATATAATAATTTTTTTTAAATTAAAAAAAAAAAAAGGACTTGAAACACCACGAAATTGGCATTGGTTGTTGGTTGTTGATAATGATAATGATGATAATGATATATCATGATGATAATGATAATTCTGATGATCCATTCCATTCTCCCTTCTCTTTCTCTCCATGACTCCCTTAACCCTTAACCTCTTAACCCCCCAAAAGCATGCTACTTTTGCTTCCTCATCTGCCTAATTCCATATCCTTGATCTCCATTTTGTACAAGTGTGCCTCTCTGTGTGTGTGTGTGTGTGTGCGTGTGTATTTGTGGTGTAAGTTGGTGTTTTTTTTTTTCTCTTCAACTCTCTTAGTTTTTGAACTTTTTTTACTTTTTCTAGCTGGAAAAAATGAGAATTTTTTATGAAAAATTAACCCATAAACTCTCTCTCTTTCTTTTGGTGTTTTTTGTTGTTTAGCCTTTAAAAAAATTGATAAATATTTTATAAAAAAAAAAAAAAAATTTATTCTAAATTTAAGCTAACAAAATTTTTAGATCACAGCAGAAAAGAAAAATCCACCACACCTTTTTGCCCCCCACAGACAAGCACACATACGCTTAACACCTGTTTGCCCCCATTGGTCGCTGTTTAACCCCTTGACCTTTGTGCACTGCTTTCTAAGGGTCCTTTGAAACTTTCTCTATAGGTTCCTCCCTAACCTCAAAATGCTTTCTTCCACCAAACTCACCACACTAGCATAGCACACCTCTTTTTTTCCACCTCTCTGTGTTTTCGCTGCTATAATTCTCAACCTCCTGGTCGGTGGCTTCGGTTTCTTTATGTTTTTTTTTAAATAATTCTTAAAAAATCCTAAAAAATTCGAAAGAAAGTAATTTCATTACACGAGTGCGAGTGAGACGGCTAGAGAGTGATTGTGAAATGAAGAGAGAAAGCGAATGGGTGGAGGGCCAGAGGGCCAGAGCGAAAGAGAGCGGGTGGGAAGAGAACAGTTGAGAGGAAAGAGCACATTAATCTACATGAATCTCTTAATAAAAAGCCAAAGCCATAATAATTTCGAAAACGCAACAAAAAAAATTTACAAAATTCACGAAAAACTCCAATTTTATATTCTCCAGTTTTCTTTATTATTTACCCAAAAATCAATGCAACATCGTGTACTTGTCACGCTATTTTTCTAAACATTTTTTTTTAAATTCTTTATATATTTCGTTTCGTTTTCACACTAAAAAAAAAAAACAATACAAAAAATAATTATAAAATAAATAAAATTTAATAAAAACAAAATCAACAAAAACAAATCAATGAACAAAATTTTAATTTCAAAACTTTAATTTTTTCTGTTTCACGTTCAATTTCATATTTTGTTAATTTTTTTGAGTGTTTTTTTTACGCTTCGGTCGATCAACTGCTCAAGAAAATGTAAAAAATTCCAAATACAAATATTTGAAGACATTTTTCGCAGCTCCAACAGCTTTAAAAAATAGAAATTCAAGAAAAATCATTAAAAAACAAAACAACAATGCAAATAAATATATTTAAAAAAATTAAACATTTTCGAAAATGAAAAAATTCTAAAATTCTGAAACTCTGAAATCAAAATTCCGCCTTTGGCTTTTTGTTTTTTGTTTCCTGTACGAAACCCACAAAAAATGATGCGCTTTTTCTCATAATTTGTTTTCTCTTCTATTTTCTCTTTTTCTCCGCTCTGTGTTCTGTGTGTGCCCCGTGCCCTGTCCGTGCCACCGTTGTTGCCCCGCCTCCAGCCGGTTCCGGAGTTCCGATCGCTTCCGACTACGTCCATCGCTCCGCTTCGGGCCCTGGCCGATCCTCGCCAGCCGGCAGCGTGGAGGCTATGGCGACCGTGACTAGCTGTGATAATGCCTGCTACTACGATGCCCTGGCCGAGCACGAGACGAGCCCCAACGATCTGGGCCTGGACGAGGCCGAGGAGCAGGAGCAGGATGTCGAGGGTGGCGCCTCCGCCATTGCCGCCCTGGCCTCGGTGCTGCCGAACATCTGTAGCTATTCGCGGGTGGAGAAGATGGTGAATCCATTGGGCACGGTGACGGACCTGAATGCCGGCATCTCCGGGGAGCTGCAGACGGACATGCTGGACGAGGTGGTCGGCCAGTTGGCCGCCGAGGAGACCGTTATCCATGAGAACTGTGACGAGGCCCTCTTCCGGCCGGTGGTGGCCATTTTCTGCAACGATCCGGTCGAGCGACGGAAGCTCCTGGCAAAGGGTGAGAAGGACGTGGGTGACAAGGAGGCCCCGGATGCAGGGGCCAGTTGCCAGCCCCCAGTGGTCCTGGGGAACAAGCTGATAGTGCCTGTCATTGCCAAGGAGGTGGACGAGGTGCTGGTCCAGAAGGAGAAGCAGAAGACCCAGAAGCAATCGCACAAGGTCCTCCAACAGCAGCAGCTCCAGCTCCAGATCCAGCAACAACAACAACAACAACAGCAGAAGCAGCAGAAGCAGCAGCAGCAACAACAACAACAGAAGGATTCCCTGAGGTCCTTGGCGGCTGCTGAGGATGCTGCTCAGGCCCAGAGATTTGCGGAACTGTCTCATCTCAACAAGCCGAAGGGTAATCCGGGCAAGAGCTCCAGCCAGAAGAGCGGGAGCGGTACCTCCGAGGACGAGGCCACTTCAGTCACCATTTCCTTGACGAAGTCCACCAAGAAATCCAAGGGAGGCAAGTCAAAGGTGGCTCTAAAAGCTCCGGAGAAGAAGGAGCCCGAGGAGAAAAAGCCCGAGGAGAAGAAGCCCGAAGAGTCGGATGGGGAATCGGATCATGCGGACAGCTTGCTGGCCAACAAGGGAAGCATTGCGGCCGTCATGGTGAGCAGTGCCAGTGCCCAGGGATTGAGTCTGCACGTCGAGACGGAGGAGGAGGAAGAGGAGCAGCCCTTGGTGGCAGATTCCTGGGATAAGGAGGACACCGAGGAGGAGCAGAAGGAGGAGGAACCTCAGCCCGTAAAGGTGGTAACTAAGAGAAAGCAGACATCGGGAGCCACAGCAACCATGACAATCGAAAAGAGCAAGGATAAGAGCAAAGAGAAGGAGAAAGAGAAGGAAAGAGAGCGCGAGGAGAAGCTTAAAGAGAGGGAGCGGGAGAAGGAAAGAGAGCGCGAGGAGAAGCTTAAAGAAAAGGAGGAAATGGAGAAACAAAAAGAAAAAGAAAAGCAGGCGAAGCTCAAGGAAAAGGAACGAGAGGAGAAGCAAAAAGAAAAGGAAAGAGAAGAAAAGCTCAAGGAAAAGGAGAGAGAGGAGAAGGAGAAACAAAAGGAGAGGGAGGCGAAGCTCAAGGAGAAGGAACGGGAGGAGAAACTCAAAGAAAAGGAAAGGGAGGCGAAGCTCAAGGAGGAGAAGCAAAAGGAGAAGGAAAGAGAGGAGAAGCAGAAGGAAAAGGAACGAGAGGCCAAGATCAAGGAGAAGGAGCGCGAGGAAAAGGAGAAGGAAAAACTGAGAAAACAGAAGGAAAAAGAACGCGAAGAGCAGCTCAAGGAAAAGGAACGCGAAGCCAAGCTAAAGGAGGAGAAGCTGAAGGAGAGAGAAAAAGAAGAAAAGCTTAAGGAGAAGGAAAAAGAAGAAAAGCTCAAGGAGAAAGAGAGATTAGAAAGAATTAAAGAGAAGGAAAGGGAAGAAAGGATCAAGGAGAAGGAGAAAGAGGAAAGAATTAAAGAAGAGAAATTAAAAGAAAAGGAAAAGGAGGAAAAGCAAAAGGAGAAGGAGAAGGAGAAAGAAAAGGCGGAAAAGCTTAAAGAATTGGAAAGAGAAAAGGTAGCGAAGCTTAAAGAGAAAGAACGCGAGGAAAAAGAGTCTGAGAAGAAGCTGAAGGAGAAAGAAAAGGAGAAGGACAAAAAGGGCAAGACCCTGGAGAAGGAGAAACCTGTAGAGAAGACGAAACCCCAGCAAGATTCACCCTCCGCCTCCGCCTCCAGCTATGTGGTTAAGGTCGTGGAGACGGCCGCCAATCCTCTCAAGAAACCAGTGGCTGTCCCCCTGCCCGCCAGTCCCTGGAAACGAGTCTCCGCCGAAGAGACACCAGCCAAACTGCCGGCAGTCCTGGACTATCCCAGTCTGGGCAACAAGAAGACCACCAAGAGTCCGGAGAAGAAGCGGGACGAGAAGCTATTGCCCGGACTGATCACTCCACCCAAGGAGGAGTCACGGTCGCCAGGGGCTGCGGCTGTCAAAGACAATTTCGAGGACTTTCTCAGTGGCCTGAAGCCACTAGAGGCACTGCCACCGCTGCCGGCTCTGGAGCCCCTGGAACCGCTGGGGGCGTCCAAGAAGGATGCGGACAAGGACACCCAGCTCAGTCTGATCAATTTCGAGAGTCCGCTGCTGGAGAATGCAGCGATTCCCAGAACCATTTCCCCGCCGCCCAGGGGCTTTACCGAGCAGACTCTGGTCCTGGCACTTTGCGGCTCCCTGCACTACGAAAACGAGCAGGAGAGGATCAAGGATCAGGACCTGGACCAGGAGCTGGAACTAGAGAAGGATGGGGAGACGGAACCGGAACCAGAGTATCTGCCCTTGAGTACGCTGGCCCTGCAGAAGTCCACATCCACTTCGAATAACTCCTCGGGCTCTGAGGAGATCGTCATCATGGAGGAGCCGGCCAAGAAACTGAGCAAGAAGCACAAGCGCCTGAAGCAGCTCCAGCTCCAGCAGCAGCAGCGGGAGAGGGAGCGCGAGCGGGAACGGGAGCAGGAGAGGGAGCCGGATGACGAGGAACTGCGTCCGCTGATCAGTGTCAGCATGTGCGATTCCCAGCTAGAGATGCCGGAAGGCGGGAGCAAGACCACGCCCGAGGACAATGAGCAGCTGGAGCCGCAGGAACCGGAACCGGAGCAATCCCTGCCCGAGGACCTGCTTCACTTCGGCAGCAGTGGCGTTGCCATGGGCGCCCTGGTGGCCACCGCAACCACCACCACTTCCACCACAACGGACAGCGAAGGACCCGTGCCGGCCACCACTTCCGACGACAACCTCGTGTACGGCTCCTCCTCGACGAGCAGCTCCACGCCGCACAAGCTCAAGACCAAGAAACTGGAGCACAAGATCAATCTTATTGCCGCCATCGAGGCGGCCACCTCCTCCTCGACGTCCTCGGCGGAGGAGAGCAGTGTGGAGACCACAGTTCATCCGGATCCCACGGGTCTGGGTCTTGGCACCGTATCCCAGGCCGCGGGTGGAGCCTCCGCCGGTGCTGGTAGCTCGGGCGCCAGTGGAACGGCCGGTTCGTCGCTTCCCGCCGCCCCCGGCAGCGTCACCGCTGTGGGCCTGGGGGTGGGCGTGGCCAGCCCGCCGAGTGCCACAAAGAAAAAGACGAAGCGCCGCAAGAGATAAGAATTAGCGATTTGTTTGCTGTGCGTCTTCAGCTTGGTGGTCCTGTGGCATCTGTATGCGAATCGGGAGGATCCCGGCCATCGGATAGCCACCGCCCAGGCGCTGCAGCAGTCGCCGCCGTTTTTGTCCCAGCCGTCACAGGGTCCGGTTAGGGAACCAGATTCTGGACAAGGACAAGGTTCAGTACCAGGACCAGGACCGGGACCAGGACCGGGAGTAGGACCAGAAGATCAGGTCCTAAAACCGGACAGAAGCAGCGGACAGTAGCCAAGTCGAGACAGCAGCAAACATCCCCCCTTCACACCCTCACTCTCTCTTAGGAGATCTACCCTCCCCTTGGAATCCTTGCCAGAAAATGGCTTAGATCCTTGCAAGGATCATAAACAGATTCTAGAAAAAAAAAAATGAGAAATATATCACTCTTCAGTAAACACAACAACAACAAAAAACAAAAACAACAAAAAAAAACAAAACAAAATACACAAAACACTGCAAAAAAAATTGTGATTTATCGAGAAAAAGAGAACAGAAAACAAAAAGTTAGTTTTTAATGTTAAAATTAATTTAAAAAAAAAAAATAAAATAAAAACCCAAAAACGACTGTAGAAATTCGTTAAAATACAAAAAAACGATAAAAAAAAATACACAAGGAAAAAAAATGGACAAAAAATATTTAATTACTAACCAATTTTTATGTGCAAAGTTATATTGTTAGCTATACATATTTCTATAAATTATATACATAATTATATAACACAAACAAACACTTATATTATAAAGATAATTATAATAATTACATAATGCTCTCAAATTGTATATAAAAACAAAACACACACAAAAAAAAAACAGAAAATAATTTACCAGAAAATGCTAGAAATTTTTTAAAACTGATATCCTGCCCCAGCTTACTCACACAAACATACACCAACACACCGACACACACACACTCATGCAGCTATATATCCTGTAGGAAGAAACAGGACCATTAATCGGTCAGTATATAGTAAACTGATCCGGAACTAATGGCTCCCAAAACTAAAATATACAATAAACACTAATTGTCCAATGTCACAATTGTTAGAAATTGTTTTCAGGCTTTCGTTAAGTTTTCTCTCCAAGGACTCTCGTATTTAATTGTGCCCCGCCCCCTTATCCCCAACCCTTTTCAAAGTCCTTCTTTTTTTTTTATTTGTTCATCAATATTTTACTGTATTTGTTAATTTATTTAATTTAATAGCAATGGTCTCTCGTAGGAATTTACTTTATAATTTCCTCTTTTTTGTTTTTTTATGTTTCGTTTTTTATTTTTGAGTTTGTTTTAATTTTTTTTTTTAATTAAGATTGTAAAAAAAAGAGAAGAAAATCCAATTTTTTTTTTTGTTTTCGTGTATATATATATAAAGTTATATCTAACTCGCAGTATTTATGATTTACGATTGAGAAATGGATATAGACGGTTTTGAAAATTGAAAAAATGAGGCAAGGAAATCGCTAAACACTAAAATTTAATTTAATTAAACGATGTATAATTAAATAAATGCAATTTTAGTTAAAAACAAAACAAAATCTGATTAAAAATCTTTCTTGTTTTTTGGAATGGGGGGTTTACTTTTCAGGTTTTATGAAATCGGGGATAATGTTGGTATTTGTTTTTGGTGGAGTTACTAAATAGACTAACTAAGTGTAACTATCTGACTTACTTACTTTGAGTAACTAACTAAGTTACCAAGTGGAGTTATGTCGTTTTAAGAAATATATTATCTTGCTGAGCTACATATGCTATATAAGCAAGATAATTACTTTATTATAACTACTATACTAAATAAAATATATGTATGTATGTCGCTTTTATTTATTTTCGCTTGGCGGTATGTTGTTTTAAAAAGGATATGCGTATATGTATCTACATCAGTGATCGGCACGGGCTTATCCCGAGGGGATTCTCTGCCACACCCACACAGTATAAATGTGTGAAACGTATCAATGTATTGGGGTGCCGACCACTGATCTACATATATTTTTATCTTAAGAAGATCCAGAAGAACATAACTTCTTTGTATTAAGCTACATATATCCTTTTTATATATCTCTTCTTATATATTCAAGGTTTGGCTAAAATTTTAAATGTTTGGATTTAAAAACTGTATAATATGTAGAGTTAGACAGTTTTTAAAGCCAAAAATTTAAAGTTTATTGGTATATGGTATGGTGGCAAGATATATGGTGGAAATGGTACAATTACCATAAGAAGAAATTGCCATAATTCTCTTTCTTTTATGAATATTTAAAGTTCATAAAACATAAATCTATAAAATCTTTATGATTATCACCATTAATTCCAGTATATAAAAAAAATACAGATATTTTTAGATAAGCAATCTGGTTATTTTTAATAAGCAAACTTTACTGATTTTACTGATTTAACTAAGTTGTCTTTTAAAATCTAGTAACAAGTCAGTGTTGCTGTGAAATCACTTTCGAAATCACAGTCCAAAGAATAATACCACTTCCGAAAAAAAAGCAAAAAATAAAGCAAGAAAAGTTTAAATAAAATAAAATTATAATAATAATAAAGTATAAAGTATAATAAACAAAGAAAGAACCAAGAACTAAGATTATCTCGTTGCTATTGGATATCATCGTATCTAATTATATAGACCATAATATAATATAATAAATAACAAAATGAATAACTTAATAAACATTATTATAAATAAAATAATAAATAATTCAATAAGTAATATTATTAGCAATATAATAAGTAAAAGCATAATATTATTAATAATAATCCCCGCAAATAACCTTATACCGTATCTCCTTTCCAGGTCACTATTTCGCCAAGGACCAGTTGGATGGATTTTCCCATAATAACAACAACAACATCAACAACAACATAATCCCAACCAAAGGCAACCTGAATCCCAAAGGAGGAGGCGGTGGCCATCAGCAGCAGCAGCAGAAGTCGGATGCCACTATCGAGTCTGGCGGAGGAGATTCCTATCCGATCCGGAACTCGTATGGGGAGCAGGGCATTGGCGGCGAACTGTCGACGGTGGTGAACATCGAGATCTTCGACGATCAGCTGAGCATGAGCAGCATCAGCACCAACAGTCGCCTGTCGCTGGAGGGACCGCCGGCCCAGTCGTCGCCACCACTGAGTCTGACCAACGGTGGCCTGATGGACACCAATCTGATGCATTTCAGCGAGAGTGCTGGAATGGGAGGAGGACGTGGCGGTGGAGCTGGAGGAGGGGGTGACGCCGTCGGCTTATATGATGACGAGGATGAGGATCAGGATGAGGAGCAGGAACAGGAGAGGGAGCGGGGCTCCCGGCGGAATTTGTGAGAGTTAATGCAGCGGGCCGGCCAGCTCCATTTGCGAAACATATGTTCGCATCTCTTCAAGCCGCGTCCTTCTTAAAAAAAAAAAAACCAGAAAAACAAAAAAAAAACTCGTCTCTTGGTGCTTTTGTTCTTCCCCGTATCCTTTACCGTTAGCAGCCCACAACCGTATCTGTAACCCCACACATTCGCAACTGTATTTGTATCTGTTTCTGTAACCGTATCTGTATCTGTATCTGCAACTGTGTTAGTTAATGGCTTTCTTTTTTTTTGGATTTTTGTTTATTTTGAAAAATTCTCTTTTTAAAAACAAATTACAATGAAAACTAAAATGTGAAATGCCAATGCAAAAAAAAAGGTAAACAAAAATTAAAAATAAAACGATATATATAAACATAAGAAATAGATCAGATCAGACCTCAGCTGAATGCCGTGATATTTAAAATAAAATTTAAACAAAAAAAAAAAAGATTGAGAATAGTGAGATGAGAAATGAAAGAGGCGAAAATACAATACAATATTAAATATATATAAATATGATTAGCAAATGGCAACAAGAGATCCACACAAGAGGAACCACAAAATATATGGATACTATATGTATGATGAAAAAGTACGATGAAATGTGTAATAGAATAGTGACTCCATTTACTTACCTTAGTCTAAGAAATGAACGTTTTTTTCCCCTCAACATTTATGTTCTTTAAGATATACATATATATATATACTTTATTTTATACTATACTTTTTCTATGTGAACCGAGAACCAAGTCCAGTTTGAAACATCCCACTATCGAGAGCATTGTGAGAGCACTGCCAGAGGATCCTGGATGGAAAGGACCTCTGCCTGTAACAGTTAACCAACCAATTCCAAATCTTGATTCTGCCTTCAGCATTCGCAGTTTCTTTTTTTTTTTTAGTTGATTCTTAAAAAGATTCATTCCAAAAATAAAAACAAAAAAACCAGAGAGAAATCGAAAACCGGAACAACATTATAAACATTGAAAATAAAAACATATCCATATCGCTCCAAAAAAATACAAACATACAAAAAATTCAAGCTTCATATTCAGATATATTTTTATGAATCTACACTATAGATACGAATATATATTATAATATATATATATATATTTACATATATATATATTTAAAGAAAGAAGCCTTCTGAGAAACGCAATCCCAAATAAAAAAAAAATAAGCAATAAGATTTTTTTTTGGCTCTTGTTGCCGCTTCCTGATTCCAAAAACAAACAAAAAACTGAGTAACTGAGATCACTGAGAATAAAAATTTATTAAAAAATAAAAACTAAATAGATACATAGATACAAAAAAATAAACAAAAAAAGATAAACCTTAAAAGCATACACACACACACGCATACTGCTGGCCAGGTTGAGGTTGTGGATAGAAGATTGCAAATTTTATATACAAAACAAAACAAACAAAAAAAATTAAATATATATTTAAAACAAAAAAACACTGAAAAAAAAGAATAGAAAACAGAAGAAACGTTGAAGGAGAAGAAACAAACATATTTTTTATACTTGAAAACTATCGTCTTCATGTTGTATTTCTATTTCAAATTGTTTTATGTTTTTTTTTTAAGCTCCCTAAGTTAGTACGCCGATATGACTTCACATATATATATATATATATATTCATATATACGCCCCTAATCATACGATATATGTCGCAAATTGGCAGACAATTTACTTAAAACCTATATATATATATCTATTCGATATATTATTCGACGTTCATTTCACGTCATCGCATGTCTTTCCTTACTCCCTACTCCCCCCTTAGTTAATCAAAAATTTAAACAAAAGGAGAAAAAACTGCTTAAAAAATATATATACAAAAAAAAGAACTTTTTTTAATTCATTTGTATAACCTAATGTGTCATAGAATTCATTTTGCGGAGTCGTTTTTCGAACTCGACACCACCATATACTTATAAATAAATGCATAAACTAAAAAACCTCACGATGAATGGTTTAATTTTGTTGGATCTGTTGGGATGGATATAATCCATCAATCCAGAAATCGTTTAAGATATTCCGCTTGAGAATCGGATCAGAATTAGGGAAGATATAGACATCGCAGTGGGCCCTATAGGGGAATGTCTCATTTTGAAGGGACCCCGAAATCACGAAAATTGGACAAAAAATGTAAAAAATATTTTGTCTCAGGATTTTGATGCAGAATGGTGGGAAATCGATCCAGAAATCGTTTAAGATATTCCGCTTGAGAATCGAATCAGAATTGGGGAAGATATAGACATCGCAGTGGGCCCTATAGGGGAAAGTCCCATTTTGAAGGAAAAATGGACAAAAAATGTAAAAAATATTTTGTCTCAGGATTCTGATGCAGAATGGTGGGAAATCGATCCAGAAATCGTTTAAAACACTCCGCTTGAGAATCGGATCAGAATTGGGGAAGATATAGACATCGCAGTGGGCCCTATAGGGGAAAGTCCCATTTTGAAGGGACCCCATCAGGAAAAATGGACAAAAAATGTAAAAAATATTTTGTCTCAGGATTCTGATGCAGAATGGTGGGAAATCGATCCAGATATCGTTTAAAACACTCCGCTTGAGAATCGAATCAGAATTAGGGAAGATATAGACATCGCAGTGGGCCCTATAGGGGAAAGTCCCATTTTGAAGGGACCCCATCAGGAAAAATGGACAAAAAATGTAAAAAATATTTTGTCTCAGGATTTTGATGCAGAATGGTGGGAAATCGATCCAGAAATCGTTTAAGATACTCCGCTTGAGAATCGAATCAGAATTGGGGAAGATATAGACATCGCAGTGGGCCCTATAGGGGAAAGTCCCATTTTGAAGGGACCCCATCAGGAAAAATGGACAAAAAATGTAAAAAATATTTTGTCTCAGGATTTTGATGCAGAATGGTGGGAAATCGATCCCGAAATCGTTTAAAACACTCCGCTTGAGAATCGGATCAGAATTGAGGAAGATATAGACATCGCAGTGGGCCCTATAGGGGAAAGTCCCATTTTGAAGGGACCCCATCAGGAAAAATGGACAAAAAATGTAAAAAATATTTTGTCTCAGGATTTTGATGCACAATGGTGGGAAATCGATCCAGAAATCGTTTAAAACACTCCGCTTGAGAATCGAATCAGAATTGGGGAAGATATAGACATCGCAGTGGGCCCTATAGGGGAAAGTCCCATTTTGAAGGGACCCCATCAGGAAAAATGGACAAAAAATGTAAAAAATATTTTGTCTCAGGATTCTGATGCAGAATGGTGGGAAATCGATCCAGAAATCGTTTAAAACACTCCGCTTGAGAATCGGATCAGAATTGGGGAAAATATAGACATCGCAGTGGGCCCTATAGGAGAAAGTCCCATTTTGAAGGGACCCCATCAGGAAAAATGGACAAAAAATTTAAAAACTATTTTCTCTCAGGATTTTGATGCAGAACGGTGGGAAATCGATCCAGAAATCGTTTAAAACACTCCGCTCGAGAATCGGATCAGAATTGGGGAAGATATAGACATCGCAGTGGGCCCTATAGGGGAAAGTCCCATTTTGAAGGGACCCCATCAGGAAAAATGTACAAAAAATGTAAAAAATATTTTGTCTCAGGATTTTGATGCAGAATGGTGGGAAATCGATCCAGAAATCGATTAAAACATTCCGCTTGAGAATCGGATCATAATTGGGGAAGATATAGACATCGCAGTGGGCCCTATTGGGGAAAGTCCCATTTGGAAGGGACCCCATCAGGAAAAATGGACAAAAAATGTAAAAAATATTTTGTCTCAGGATTTTGATGCAGAACGGTGGGAAATCGATCTAGAAATCGTTTAAGATATTCCGCTTGAGAATCGGATAAGAATTGGGGAAGATATAGACATCGCAGTGGGCCCTATAGGGGAAAGTCCCATTGTGAAGGGACCCCATCACAAAAAATGGACAAAAAATTTAAAAAATATTTTGTCCCAGGATTTTGATGCAGAATGGTGGGAAATCGACCCAGAAATCGTTTAAAACACTCCGCTTGAGAATCGGATCAGAATTGGGGAAGATATAGACATCCGAGTGGGCCCTATAGGGGAAAGTCCCATTTTGAAGGTATAGCCCTCCTAATAATACCACTCTTATAATTTGTTTTTGTTTAAAACTTATTTATTTATTTATTTTTAAAAAAAATTTTAATATTATTCAAGAGAGTTTGCACAATAGTCTGTGGGTCCTGGGATGATCCTTGATGTATATCTGAGGGTTTGGATATGTCTAGCCCCTGCGGCGGTTGCTCCTCCTCTTCGACTCCTTCTTCTTGGACTTGCTCTTCTTGCTCTTGTTCTTCTTGTCCTTGCTCTTGTCCTTCTTCGTCTTGGTCTTGGTGACCTTCTTGCCCCTCTTTATAACGTTCTTGTGGCGGTAAGTGTGCTTCTTCTTGCCAGACTTGGAGGTGGAGGCCGCTGTCGTGGTGGTGGTAGTGGTGGTGGTGGTGGTGGCCTCGGTGGTGGCGGTCGTGGAAGAGTTTGAAGAGGTGGATGTGGAGCTGGTGCTAGGGGTGGAGCTAGAGGTCGGGGTGGCGGTTGACGGAGTGCTCGCCGGGTCGGATGTTGAAGCCGGGGGGGTGGTAGAGGTGGTGGCGCTTAACGCCGGATCCACTATGAACGCCAGGCAGGCGAGGATCAAAACGCAAATGAATCGCATTTTTAAGCTAGAGAGGATCAGATCAGATCGGATCAGATTGAATTGGATGAGATTATCCAAGAACTGTGCTTCTTTTGGGGTTCTGTTGGTGGCTTTTATACTTCCCGAGATCCACATCTATCCACAGCATCTACAAGCTATTTAATCTGGACAAACATAGCCTTCTGTTCTATAACTTTCTTGTTTCAATAAGATGTGTTTGCACAAAACACGCTCGAAATATCCATTCTATTTGCTCTTCAGGAAAGAGAAATTTGGCACTATTTGCCAAAACCCCAATACCCCAAGAGGGTTTCTAATAAGACTACCAGTCTCTAATAATAGTAGGCCATACTAAGTACTACCTACTACCAAAAATTTTATCAGTTTCTTTATTTAATTATTTTTAGTGATGTGACGTGGTTTGTTTAGGTTCTGTTATAGAGTTATATTTAAAATAGTAATCATTAGCAGAGGGTTTTTTGTTAAAAAAATCGTTTTATAATTTAAACATCAGAGTTCGATTAATATTTAAGAAAAAACCAATTTTACATGGTATCTATGTCTATATATTATGGTTCTTAAAAGAAATGTAACTTCTTATCTTATAAAAAATATACCCCTATATAATCCTATAATCATCCCTAATCCCAATCCCTAATCCTAGGGTTATAATCCATATAACCCTATAATCAAAAATATCTTTATTTTGAAAGAAATGCGTTTTAAGTTCATAAATCTAAAATCTATAAAAAAATGCTCCATTTATCCTTGTTATTATATTTTTTCAAAAAACCTTTCTGATATTCATTAACTGGGCCATTATCTGTTTAGACATAAACTCTATAGACCTAACTCTAACTCTAACTCTATATGTGTTTGGATTCTATAGACCTAATTTTTGGAGCTTCTTATTTACTTATTTCTACATAGTCTTCTGTTTTGTGAAATCCTCTGGGATATTTTATAAAATAGATCTAATAATGGAATATTACAATACATTATTTATGCCTTTCAAATAGATATAGAATATCATATAGATATTGCAATTTATCATAGCTTTTTTACTATTTCCTTGGTAGAAAGGATTTTCTTCACAAATCTCTTGGTCATCAGATGTCCCAACGCCTTTTTTTTTTGGTTAGACACGAAAATCATTTTTATAAAATTCCTTTATAAAAGGAATATATATATATTCCTGATTCCTTTTGATTCCTTTAGGGATTATTGTGTAGATACTATAATAACTTAAAAATAAAGAAGGTATGGGCCTTTTTTTGAATTTTCTTGAAGCTCTTCTGAGCTTTATTTTATTTTGAACTCAAAACAATTATATGTCGTTCCTGTTATATAGTATACTTACATATATATACTAGTTCCTTACTAAATGGATTTTCTAAAAAGTTGCAGACTTATATATATGTACAGACAGATTCTATATCATGATTTAATAACTACAAAGATAGTATAGAACTGGTCCCTTTTAAATAAATGTGTTAATAAGACCCATAAAGATACATACATACAGGTATAAGATTCCTATAATTTATGTTAAACCTTTCCTAACATTATCTTAAAGATCATTATGACTACATTCTGTACTTTGAACTATATAATTTATATAATATTATTCGTATGATACTTAAAAGCCAAGCTCAGACGATCTGTGTGGATTTGATTTGACTTTGTTTTATTATATCATTTGTGGCGAGGTCTAATAAATTGGTTCCGTTTCGATCCCGAGACTGGTCTGGTCCCCAAACAAGGTCAATGTCAACGGTGAGTGTAGATGGACAAGGGCACTGAAAGAAATTGTTCAAAAAATCTAAAAAAAATATAAAAAATTATGAAAAATGAAAGAAACTTATGTTAGAAAAGAAAATTACTTTTGGAAGAAGATTATGAAAGAAACTCATCATCTTTTAATTTCTTTTAGTGTTTTCTTTGGTATTAGATCATGTTGTGTGCCATCCATCATTGTACCATTTTTGATGATTGATGGTTGGGACTACTGCACTTAATCCCCCAGAGAGAGAGTTATGATTTACAGATCAGTTGATTGATCATTCAACCATTTAAAGTCGTCTAAAAATAAAACATGAGATAATTAATATTATGTGAGAAAAGGATTAGATTTCGCAAGTGTTTCTGTTTTTTTAGATCTCCTCTTCTGCTTTCCCCGAAACCAAGGCCGTCAAATGGCAAAAAAAAAAAAAATAAATAAATATTTATTTGCAAAAAACAACAGCAACATTAACAGCATCGCACGCAGCATTCGCCACAATGGCCCCCCTTTGTTGAATTAAGTGTTCCCATTGTTCTCATTGTTGGAGAGGCTAAGAGCACCGTCCAGGGTTGCCAGGCAGGCGGGCATGGGCTTTGAGATCTGTGGGATCCATGACATTTGATTTGTTGTCCGTAAGCCACCTATGTGTGTGCTTACTTAAGAGTATGTGCTTACTTATGTAGTACTTTTATTATTAAAAAATTCCTTTAAAACTTAAACTATTTCTCTTTAAGGCTTCAAAAATACTTATTGCTCTTAAAAATACTTATTCTGTTATGTTTTTAATATTATAAAATAAATATAAAGTCCAGAAAAACCTAAACTTCTATGAAATAAATGGTAATTAGACGTACAAGTCCTTTTTATGGCGACCGTGACAAAAGAAATAAACTACATATAAAACTATGTTATCATATACTCAATAAAATGTAAAATGGAAACTTATATAAGTATTTTAACCCAACTGCAATACCATCTTTCGTTTTTAAAATTAAAAGTTTGAAGAAAAACCCAAAACAAGTAGTCCTTGAGTTGTAATATTTGAAATCTCCAATAATAGTAGGCTGGAGAGGTATAGCCTTTAAATTAGATCTCGTAGACTGTTATTCATTTCTAAGTTTTCAATCGGTGAACATTAATTCACCAGCTCCCGAAAAATCAAAATTATTTTCTAAAAAATATATTATTGCGATTGTATTTTGTGAAACGTTGTAGTCTTTCTCACATTCTCACATGAATCTCATTGATTTGATTTTCTACGATGTCCTGCCAGCTTGGACGCTATCCGGGTTGTCAGCATCGGCTATTGGAGGAACTGGGTCGGGCTGGTGGGGACTCGGAGCTGCTCGACTTGGACGCTCTAATCGAATTGCCCTACCTGAGTGCCTGTTTTAATGGTGAGTACTACAGAGAAATGAAGTAAATCCCATCCATCCTCCAATCCCGGCTTTTTGTAGAGAGTCTCCGGATGTATCCGGCCTCTGGGTGGGCATCCAAGACCTGTACCCGGGACTACGAGTTGCTGGTGAAGCTCCGTCCCGGCGACAATGTGATGATTCCTGATATCTACCCGGAGCCGGGCGAGTTCCGACCGAAGCGGTTCCTCGATGGCGGACTCAAGCGGTCCAAGCAGCAGGGCGTATTCCTGGGCCTCGGGAATGGCCAAGAAGATTTCCCCAAATTTGGGGGTCTCCGTAGGCCGGCCGCTTCCATAAATAGGCCCAAACTTAATGGCCTTAAATAAGGCCTTTATAAGATCCTCATATAGGACCTTAGAACACTCCGATCATATTCCATATGCACTACTTTTTTTTTTGTTTTGTGATTTAACGATAACTTGATGATAATGATGGACCACTAATAAAAATTTAAGAGTTAACTCTTCTTTAGACTCTTTGGGGCTCTATAGAGTGGATGGCATTCTGTTGGGGAATTATGTTACCGATGGGTGTCCAAATAGACCCTGGAAATGCCCATAAACAAATAGTAATTAGACATACAAACCTTTTTTATGGCGACCGTGACAAGGACAACAAACTCAAAGAGCCTCTGTTGTATGTACAGTATATAGGTGTCTAAAAGGTATGAATTTTTGCTAAAGAATCTAAAGAATTTCCCATAATATTGTTATTAAGTCAATATATCAATCATTATAGCACGTAAGCCTAATGAGATCTGAGTGCCTGAGTCCAAAGTAACTACATTTTCTCAGAAACTAGCAATTTATTTGCTTAGCAGTTGAACTTGTTTGGCAGTTAATTCGATAATTGAGCTTCCATGAAGCCGCAGACATGCAAACTATTACATCTTATTTGATATAGTAGTAGAGTAGTAGCCCATCATATGGGTTCGGGAAACACGCTACCCCAAAACGATTCGTGCCGCCCACCGCCCACTCACCGCCCCGATTTAGAATCACCCTCTGGGTTTCAGTATCGTGTGCGTTGTCGGCATGCTCGGATCGCTGTTACTGGGACTTGCGACGCTACTGGGGCTGATCTATGGCTTCCTGGTATCCAACTTTGGCCACTGGCGGCGGCGAGGAGTGCTGGAACCCAAGGTCTTTCCACTTCTCGGATCCTTTCCCAATGTAATATGGCCGCGTCAGCACTTTACCATCGATATGCAGGATATTTATATGTAAAAGTATGATTCCCGGTACTAATGGACTAATAATAATCCTTATTTTGATGTACAGGCGATATCGTGAGACAAACAGCTATGTGGGATGCTTCCTGCTGAGAGCTCCCAAGCTACTGATCCTGGAACCGCGTCTCGTTACCGAGATCTTCGTGAGTGCCTTTCGGCATTTCGAGGATAATGATGCCTCGCGCATGGTGGACCCAGCCAAGGACCGGCTCATCGCCCGCAATCCTTTTGTCCTCCAGGGCGACGATTGGCGTCGGGAACGAGCCATATTCTCCACCTTGATGACCAACGGTCGGATCCGAACTCTGCACTCCATCATGGAGCGTGTCTGCCGGGATCTTTGCGACTTTCTCACCAAGGATACGACAGGCGGAGGACCTTATGATGGAACTGATGTAACTAACACTCTGGAGAAGTGCTTTCCGGTTTTAAAATTTTTCTCAAATCTCTTCCAGCTTGGTCTCCGTTTCACGGGAGAAGTCCTATTCGACTGTGTCCTGGGCATACAGGCTCGAAGCTTCAGCAAGGACCCCCTCCCAGTGGTACAACAGAACCAGCAGATGTCCAGCGAAAATATAGGCCTGACCATCGCCGGAGCAGTTTCTGGTCTTTTCCCCAACCTGCCCAGACGCTTCCGTCCGAAGGTCTTTCCACGCTCATACGACCGCTTCATGGGCGGGGTCATAAGCGAAGCCCTTCGCCTCCGTCGCTCCAATCACCAGGAGAGGAACGACTTCATCAACCACCTCCTGGAGCTACAGAGGGAGCACAACCTCACCGAGGAGGATCTGATCTCTCATGCCATGACCTTTATGTTTGATGGTCTGGACACCACCTCTACTAGTATTGCTCAGTGCTTGCTTTTGGTGAGTTCTTAGATAGAAATAGGTCTACTTATGGACTTATAGAGGTGCTCCAATAGGATCTTAAGAGATCTGAGAGTCTAGAAGATATAAAAATATCATCAGCTGGTATAAATTCCCTTTTTGGTGCTTTGGGACCAGTGACTCCACTATGTTCCTTACCAGGGTAGGGCATGTTGACCTAAGGTGTTCTTGCCCTTTAATCCTCCTCATGACGACCTTGTAGACTGTTCCCCATGGGTCCACCTTTTTTGTGGCAACTCGTCTTAAATTAAATAGTCGAGAGTATGCTTTATATTCTAAATATTAAGATTTAGTTTCTTTTAAAACTATAATTTTATTGAAATTGCCTGAGAGTTTGTATAACGTACCGGGTATCATATATACCCTTCTCCCTATACAAGTAGTCCTTGAGTTCTAATTTTTGAAATCTCCAATAGTAGTAGGCTGGAGAGGTATAGCCCTCAAATTAGATCTCGTAGACTGTTATTCATTTCTAAGTTTTCAATCGGTGAACACCAACTCACCAGCTCCCGAAAAATCAAAATTATTTTCTAAAATATATATTATTGCGATTGTGTTTTGTGAAACGTTGTAGTCTTTCTCACATTCTCACATGAATCTCATTGATTTGATTTTCTACGATGTCCTGCCAGCTTGGACGCTATCCGGGTTGTCAGCGTCGGCTATTGGAGGAACTGGATCGGGCTGGTGGGGACTCGGAGCTGCTCGACTTGGACGCTCTAATCGAATTGCCCTACCTGAGTGCCTGTTTTAATGGTGAGTGCTACAAAGGGACGAAGTAAACCCCATCCATCCTCCAATCCCGTCTTATAGAGAGCCTCCGGATGTATCCGGCCTCTGGGTGGGCATCCAAGACCTGTACCCGGGACTACGAGTTGCTGGGCAGCCACAAGGCGGAGTCGGTGAAGCTCCGTCCCGGCGACAATGTGATGATTCCGGTGTACGGCCTACACCATGATCCTGATTTCTATCCGGAGCCAGGCGAGTTCCGACCGGAGCGGTTCCTCGATGGCGGACTCAAGCGATTCAAGCAGCAGGGCGTATTTTTGGGCTTCGGCAACGGGCCGAGGCAGTGCGTCGGGATGCGTCTGGGCCTGGCCATGGCCAAGGCCGCACTGGCGGTCATCGTCCAGCGGTTCCAGGTGAAGACCAATGCCCGTACACTGGCGGGCAACCAACTGGATCCCAATATCTTTGTCGGCGTCCACAAAGGCGGCATCTGGCTGGACTTTGAACCGCGTTCGGCCAAGATTTCCTAAAATTTGGCGATCTTCGTAGACCCCTTCCATAAATAGGCCCCCTACCTCATGGCCTTTTTAAGATCCTCATATAGGACCTTAGCTAGAACACTCCGATCATATTCCATATGCACTACTTTTTTTTTTGTTTTGTGATTTAACGATAACATGTTGGTAACGATGGATCTATAATAAAAATTTAAGAGTTAACTTGGAGTTGTTTGGACTCTTTGGGGCTCAATAGAGTGGATGACATTCTGTTGGGGAATTGTGTCATCGACGGGTGTCCAAATAGAGGCCATTCATCAATAGGCGCTCGCGGAGGCATTGAATGCATTTACATTTCATACACTCGGAAAAATAACTTGCCAAAAAAATGTGTGCTATGATTTAATAGTAGTATAGTACTAATATAATAGTAATAGTATAATAGTATAATAGTATATATACTATATAGTATTTTAATTTACACATCTAGTTCTTGTTCTCTTCTAGTTCTAGAACTAAATGTTTTTTTTTTGCCTTTCATACTAGTAACTAATATTTGACACTTCCATTTAGTCTAAAAATTTTGGTAGGTATTTATTATAACTTTAATAACTCTGGTAAGAGCTTTTACCAAAATTGTACTTATCTTTTTTTAACCAGAAGCTAAAACGTTTGATTCTCCATATAATATATGTATCTTCAAAGCTTAAACACCATTTAGTCTGAAACTTTTGGTAGGTATATATTATAGACCTTGTCACTCTAGTAAGGCCTTTCACTAGAATTGAGCTTCTTTTTCTCTTTTTAGCGTCTATATATCATAAAATCTTTAAAGTTCAAGAACCATTTTCCGAAGCAAAACTTATATCTCTAAAGTTTAAACACCATTTAGTCGGAAACTTTTGGTATGTATTATAACTCTGGTAAGGCCTTTCAGTAAAATCGTACCCCTCTTAATCATTCCAGCGTCTATATATCATATAGTTTAGGCACCAATTTCCAAAGCAAGGCTTATATCTCCAAAGTTTAAACACCATTTAGTCTGAAACTTTTTGTGGCAGTGTAGTCCAACCTTTGTAACTCTGCTAAGACCTTTCACTGAAATCGTACGCCTCTTTTTCCCGAGCGGAAGCTGAAAAGAAATCGAAAACCCATCGCCGAGACCCAAAAACTGAATGGAATCCGGAATCCGAATGAAACCAAATTGCGAAGGTCACGCTCATTGGGGGATTGGACACGCCTTCGGGCCAGTTAATCATGGGACAGAGAGACATCACGAATAAATACTGAATTATCTATTTTCACATCGGATCATGGGTCTATACATATGTATATCAAAGAGTATATTGCAAAACCTTTTAGGAGACTCATCAAAGGGCTTCATTTTCATTTAAAAAGCTTTAAATTATGGAAGTCTATGGGCGGGAAAGAGGTGTTGCATGTTTATATCTTTGATTTCGAATTATAGGTTTACTAAATATGTGGGTTTATGTTTTATAATTTTTATAAGAGGGGTTTCGAGAAGGGCAATTAAAGATTAAGAAAAGAAATATTAGAAAGGAAAAGCTATTGGTAAAAAAAACATATAACAAGATAATAAAAATATAATAAAATTATCCACAAATTATCTAGAGTCTATAGGTCTATAAAATCTGAAAAAAATATCTGTTGAAAATTCCCTATTATACCACTTAAAAATTGCATTCAAAAACCTTGACTCATTTCGGTTTCTAAAGAATAAATAAATATTGTGACAAGCTCTTTGTTTCAACTTCCCATTACGAATTCAAGGTCTCCCCAATTACCAATTCTCCAAGTCCCCCTATCCCTTTCTTCTCTCCAATCCGCCCATTAAAACCACAACATTATTTACATATATTTTACGTAATTATATATTTATTTATTAGGTAAGAAATTCGAGTCGCTCGTTAATATTGCATGCAAATGATTTGATTTCGATTTTCTGTTGATTGCAGGTCCGGATTGGTTTTGGCTGGAAAATGTGTGTGTATGTGGAGAGTCCGGGAATGAATCAGCGACAAATCCGTAATTCCGTAATTCCGTAATCCGGTGATCCGGTGATCCGTAATTCCAATGGAAATGCATGCGAAATAAAGTTACTTTTGTGGAAGAAATCGTTTCAAATCGGAGGAGAAAAAAAAATAGTTAGCGCTTGATGATGTGTGATTTTTACAACTAATCAGTGCTGGGAGTTGACCTCTGACCCGATCCCCTAGTGCAGGCTGGCGACGGGATGCAGGCGCAGGGGCTTTGAGGCCTGCCGGACGATACGGGTCCTTGGCCGGGCGGGAGGCAGGTAGCCGTTCTGCTGCTGGACCTGCTGCTGGATCTGCCTCACAACTGGAGCCACTGGAGCGGCTGGAGCTCCAAAGTCATCAAAGATCTTCACCGTCTGGACGTGCGTCTCCGCCCCACTGTGGGCGTTCTGGGTGACGACCTTGACCACGTGATGCCTGCCCTGGGGCTGCTCGTTGGTGGCGCCCAAAATCTTGATGGTCTTGACGCCGGCCTGGTCGAGCGTCTCCAGGACCTTGAAGGTCCTCGTCGCGTGTGGCTTAACGATCTGGACGGTGCGCACCCGGGAGCTACCACGCAGGGCGACGGGGGCTGGCAGAGGGGCGGTGGCCGCCATCGCCACATTGACCGCCACCTGGACGTCCTTGGGCATGAACTTCTGGAGCGACTGCTGCGCCTTCAGGCTGAGGGTCTGCGGAGCTGGCTGGGGGGCAGGAATGGAGACGGGCACGGGCTGTAGCTTCTGGCTCTGCACCACACGGTGGTAGTGGTGGTGCAGGTGCTGCTGAGCCTGCTGGACTTGCTGGACTTGCTGGACCTGCTGGCGGGCATAGGCCGGAGCATAGAATCGCGGACGCTTGGACTGCTCCCGGTACATGGGAGCCACCTCAATCACCTGTTGCTGCTGCTGGTGCTTCTGCTGCTGGTGCTGGACATGGTGGATGTGATGGTGCTGCTGGCGCACTGGCTGGGCGTAGCGGGCGAAGGGCTGGACGGTGTTCATGTAGCTCCTCAGGGAGTGGATGTGAGTCACCTGGGTGGGGGCTGGAGCAGGCAGGGCGGCAGGAGCACTGGCCACGGGTGGCAGGTAGCCGGAAGCCCTGTATTGCTGGTGCTGGTGCTGGTAGGATGTTGCATGGACCACAGGGGCAGGAGCAGGAGCTGGCACTGGAGCGGGAGCTGGAGCTGGAATGGGAAGAGGTGCCGGAGCGGGCAGGGAAATGGGAGCTAGAGCTGGAGCTGGCACTGGAGCCGGAGCTGGAATGGAGACTGGGATAGGAGCGGGTGCAGGAACTGGCGCAGGAGCTGGCACGGAAACCCGAACTGGGGCAGGAGCTGGTGCTGGAGCTGCAACCGTGGGCGGCAAGTAGCCAGGAGCCGTGTAGTGTTGATGCTGCACCTGTTGCTGATGGTGGACATGTTGCACCTGTTGCTGGACCTGGACTTGTTGCACCTGTTGTTGGACCTGGACTTGTTGCTGCAGCTGCTGCTTGGGACGTCCGTAGACAATATCCTCAGACTGCTGAGGTCTGGAGACCTGTACCTGCGACTGGACCACAACCTGTTGCTGTTGCTGCTGCTGTTGCAACTGCCTCTGCTGTTGCTCCTTGAGCAACTTGGTCTGAGTCTGGAGGCTGTGGAGCTCGGCAATGGCTGCCTCGGAGTTCTCGGGCTTGACGAAATCATAGCCATCGGGAAGAGCTCCAGGATGAGCCACTGTGGCCTGTGTGGGTGCCACAATCACCTGCTGTACCTGCTGCACCTGTTGCTGCTGTATCTGTTGCACTTGTGGCAGTGACTGAGGCTGGGACGGAGTCCTGGGCTCATCGTAGCCAGGTGGGAGGTAGCCAGGAGCACGGTACTCGCCAGCAACACTCTGGACGGTGGTCTGGACGGAAGCCACTTGCTGGACAGGAGCAATCTGCTGCACAGGAGCAACTTGCTGGACTGGAGCTGGGGCAACGCTGGCTGAGCTTCCAAAGGCCTGACCCAGAGCCTCTGGGAGGGGATCGGGATTGGAGAAGTCATAACCAGGTGGCAGATACCCAGGAGCCTGATAGCTCTGGCCAGAAGTCTGAGCGATCTGTTGCTGTTGCACTTGCTGTACCTGCTGCACTTGTTGCACCTGTTGCTGGTGCTGCTGCACCTGCACTTGCTGCACTTGGGCTTGCTGTTGCTGCTGCTGAGGTGGCAGATAGCCGGGTGCTTGGTACTCGGCCTGGCTGGAGGATCCAGTGGTCACCACCTGGCCGGAGGTGCCAGAGTTGCCAGTTGGCGGCAGATAAGTTGGGGCCTGGAAGACCTTCTGTTGCTGGACGGGTGTGGCAGTGGGCGGCAGGTAGTCCGGAGCCTGGTAAGTGGAGACTGTCTGGGGCACAGACTGAGTGACTTCCTGGGTGGTGGTGGGTGGCAGATATCCGGGTGCCTGATAGCTTTGAGAGGCATATTGCTGCTGCTGTTGCACATGAACTTGCTGCACCTGCTGCTGGACTACTGGGGCAGCTGCAGTGGGTGGCAAGTAGGCCTGACCACTGTAGCCCACCGGAGCAGCCGGCTTGGAGCGCTGAAAGTCGTGCTGGTAGTTCGAGGGGAAGGGCACCGGAATGGCAGCCTGGACAGGAGCCGGGGCCGGAACTGGAGCAGAAACTGGAGCCGGAGAAGCCACAGGAGCTGGTGCGTCGGCAAAGCCCAAGAAGGACACATCCAGGCCATCATCATGACCCTGGTGGGAGGTGGGCGGCAAGTAGGCCTGACCGGGACCCGAAACGGGATTGTGAACCTCGAAGATCTGATAGCCGGAGTTGCCATAATTGCTCTCCTGGAAGCCACCCGTCTTGTAGTATTGCTCCTTCTGAATCAGAGATTGTTGTTGCTGCTGTTGTTGTTGTTGTTGTCGGAGCTTGAGCGATATATCCGCTTGGGTTAATCCACACATCCCGCAGATGGCGATCGCAATGAAGGCGCCAAAGAACTTGAACCGGAAACGAACGAGAAAACATTTTTTTTGTTGTTTGAATTTTGCTTTTTTTTTTTTTTGGTATAAACTTTTGAGGTTTTTTTTTTATGCACAGAAAAAAAAATTAAGATAATTATATCACTGAGTTATAGATATCCTTAGTAATCCTTAGGGGTAATCATCCTGTGTGGGCACCACTTACATTCATCTTTAAGTCGGTGGTGCTTGAGCTTCGATCTCCAACCGTACAATGATGCCCCCAATGACCCGATACCTGCGTTTTATATGTTTTTTTTTTTTCGCCTCTTCTCCCAAAACTAGTCTGGAGCATCTTCAGTCTTCGATCTCCCATCATCATCATTCGCTAATTTACCAAAAGATGGGCCTTTCGTTAACCCATCCACGAGTCGCTCGGCAAACACTACGCAACATTCGCCCGAAAATGCAGATTTGGCTTATTGAGTTATCGCCGCTCTACTACACCCAAAAAAAATCCAAAAAAAAACCCCAAAGTCCAACAAAAACCAACACATGGCCTGGTATTTGATAAAATGCAAACAAACAGAAAACCGTTTAAATAAGTTGGCTAGTTGTATTGGCCAATATTGCAGATACAAGGCAGCCAACACATGTATTTAGGAAGTAACTTGGAAGCAACTTTGAGGCTGTTGGTGGGTTAATTTATAAAACTTAAAAAAATGTTTAAAATATTTCAAAGTTAAGGTAATCTTAGACATAAATATTAAACATAAAATCGTAATCATAAAATTAATTTAAGACAATTTTCAAGGCAGTTTTAGTAAAACATTCAAAATGAGAAAACAACATTAGCATGTCCATTAAAAGGTTTTTTATTCTAATATTTATAATAATATTTAAAAATATATGTATATTTATACAAAAAACTATAAAATCTTGGGCACATTTTCCTTATTAATATTTTATAAATTTTTTGCATTAATATTCTTTTTACAACTATTTGAAAATCTTTACAAGAATTTCTCAAAAAAGCCTTTGAAACTGATTTTTGAAAACAACTCTTTTTAAAAAAGTCTTATTATTTTATTAAAAATATCAAAATATACATAATTAAATATACAAATATTTTATTAAAATATACAATTTTTTTCCAAGTGCCTTTTCAATCCCGTGCCTTCAGACCGGATGTAATTAATACGCCCCGAATCGCTACATCAGTCAACCTCCGGTCTGTTCTCCGGCGTATTGCATAATCCCGGACAGCTGGGTCTGCTGAGGTCTGGACCGGGATTGCAGCTCGTTATTGGACACCTTGGATTTCCGGTTATTATGATTGTTTTGCATATGCAGTAGTTTCGCAAAGTGTTTGCTAAATATCGGGCTGTGGCTCTAACATTTGCCAAAAATAAATAAATAAAAAATAGAAACAAAAAAAGATGAAAAAAAGAGGAAATATTACATGTGTCATTAGCAAATGCGTGTCGGATCGGATCGGATCGGATGGTATCCGATGGGGCCATGAATTAAACATTAAACATTGATAAGCATGTCGTCCCACCTCCGGATGGTATCTTGAGGTCGGCTTTTGGGTCAAAATCTTCACCTCAGCTTGCCACCAAAAATGCCACCTGCTTACCTTATTGCGTAACTTTTAGAGTTAATTGGGGATTAGTTTAAAAATTAATTAAATTAAGTAAAAGAATAAATATTTAGGGTTTTTATGTATTATATGATATGTTTTAGATTTTAAGATATTTCTGAATCAAATACCATATATGGTCCATGATCTATGATTATTTCCTGAACTTTAAAGACTTTAAAAGACCTAAAACTGTAGGGGTTTTAAAAGGAACTCCTAAAACTTTGTATCTACGTTTCAAATCCTATATTTATATATTATTTGATATGATATACATATACCTTATACCTTATAGCATATACCTTTAAAGACCTAGAGCTTTAGGAACTTTTGTTTTAGTTTTTAGAAAATAACTCCCTTTATAATATATGTATCTATGTTTTAAGTCATGGAGAGTTTCAATGATAGTTGAATAGTTTTTGTAGATTTTTATCTCAAGGCCTAATCTTTCTGAAATATGTACGCTATATACCTTATCCTAATCAATCCTTTTAAACCTCCTTTTACCTCTTAGAAGCCCATTTTTAATACAAAGGAAATCTTTTATTAAGATCTATTCAAGTTCAAAGACCTATATTAAGATCTAATCTTTACTTAAAGTTTTTACAATATTGTTTATAATACCTTTACTTATTTTTACTAAATATTACTATGAAAAAAAATACCTAAAAAGTATTTGCAATCTTAGGCCATATATTATGCCATAAAGCAGTTTTGTTATTTCGATTTGTGTTTTTGATTGAAAGTGAAATTGAATGGCAAGCACCTGAACACAAAGGGCTGTCTGGCAGGTAACCCTACGCATTAAAGGTTAACCTTTTCGACAGTTTTTATGGCCAAAATACAGGTCTATTCAAAAACTGAAAACTGAAAACCGAAAATCAAACAAATCCCATCGAACTGGTCGCTCTGGAGTTGTATAATCATTATCAGCGACATCTTTCATTTCGGTTTTCCGCAGAAAGCCATGTAATTTTCCCATGGCATTCGCTCCGGGGGGTTACCAACTCCCCTTACCTCTAAGTCTAATAGATCCATAAAACCCCCCCACCAAAAACCCCCCACTTTCTATTTGTAGGCCCTCGATATCTTTGGAAACCTTGACCCATCTTTGGGCCAAATATTTTATGCATATTTGGTCGACAAATTCCAAAGCTACTAATGGCCAAAACGGGAACAAAAGAGACAGCCTGATGGCATACGAAAGAGACAGTGAGTTTAACAAAGGCGGGACATGCAAATAATTGAATAACATTGAATTGAATCGAATCGAATCGAATAAAGGCGAGCCCTAAATCCAAGCAAGATGCCCAGAAATTGATTAAATAAAACAATGTTTTTAATGGGCCTATTTATGGATTGGGTAAGTCTTTGTTTTTCAAGACCCATTCCATCAATGGAGGTAGCTTTATTTATGGGGTTTCTCATAGATATTATTTATTTTTACCTATTGTTGGCTAAATGATTAAGATATATGCATATTTTTGACATGTTATAAGTAAAATTGTAAAGAAATATGATTGTTTTCCCTTAAAAAATATATAGAAAAGTTTTAATAGAATAGAAAAATAAAAGAATAATAGAATATCATCATAGAAAATATTTGAAATTGTTATAAATTTTTAAAGAAAATCTTTCCAAAGAATGAAGACTATTCTTCAATATTTTTATTAGAATTTTATAAAAAGTGTTAGAAGGACTTCAGAAAAAACTTTTAAAATTCAAGTTTAATTTTAAAAAGTAACTTTTAAGAAGAAAAGAAAATATAAGAATACAGAGTAGAGTAAGAGTACCTTCTTTAAGGAAGAAGTACCAGGTATTATATACCATATTAGAGCTCCTAATATTCAAAGAAAGTTATAATAATTTCGGATGCAAAAAAAACATAAATAAAAAAACTAAACAAATTAAATTCCCATTTAAAAAACACACACCAATCGAAAAGAAATTTATTTTTTATTTAGCATAAATACGCTAAACAGAAAGCCAAGCTAGTTGTGGCTTATGAGGCGATATTTAAGCCAAGTCGAGGTATATTAGTGACTAGACTGTGTTGTAATAATTATTGCCAAACTGCCCTGGGGGGGGAAGAGTGATGGGCTTGGAAATGGACACCACACCCCATACCCCAAAAACCATATATCTCATCCTACCTAGTAGTATTTCCTAGGCCCTCTCGTGGCGATTCTTGGGGTCTCATAAATTTTCGATCAATTTGAATTAACATCGGCGATACATAATTATTTATTTATGAGTGTGTGCCCCTGCATTCGGTTGGCATAACTAACAAAATTCGATATGCATATTGCCTGGCTTGTTAATTATTTAATTTCTCGCTACTGCCATCTCTATCCAATTTATATATGGCTTTCTCTTTCACTCGTGCATTCTACTCGTGAAAATAAATATATTCGCATTAACAAACATCGCCACCCATTAGTGGGCCATCCTCAGCTAGATTTACATACCTTTTTTTTATGTCTTGTATTTTTTTTGTTGTTGTTAAGATATTTATCAATATTTGTGGCAAGTTCCACCATGGGGTGACCCCTTGCAGCGACAAAAAAAAAAGACAAGAAAACAAAAGCCAAGCAGTCGAAATATTTGGCAAAGCCAAGAGACTGATAAAGATAAACAAACTTTAAAAAAAATATACATATATATGTAAAAAAATACAAATAAATAAAATGAAAATGAAAAGGCAAAGAAAAAGGAAACCAAATCGAGTTTTTTTTCCTCACATATTTGTTTGAGAAATGCGTGTGCTTAGAGGGTGGTTTCAAAAGTTGAGACTTGGGAAAAAATTGGGCTTTTTCTAAAACATAAAAATAAATAGTTAAAAGTGGGTTTTCTTTATCAGATCTACCAAGAAAATATTCTAGAACTCTCTTACTTAAAAAGTACTTTTTTTAGACAAAGAACTAGGTGGTAGTATCGGGTATACTGTAGCTTAAAGACTCATTTAGAGCTTAAATTATAGTAATCATCATAAGAAGCTCTTAAGAATCATAATAATGAATTTTAGTAATCAACATAAGAAGCTCATCATAGGAATAAATAAACAAATAGTTTATTAAACTTTAAAAGTGTTTATTAGTAACCAGGTAGTTAGTGCCGGGTATCATATAACTCATAGCCCTTACCATAACGTGAACTTCTTATATTAACTTCTTATTTAAATGCAAATTTATTTTATTATTATTTATTAAATATATGCGTTTAATTAAACAATGAGTAATAGTAACAGAATATGGGTTTTCAATAAGAAGATGAGGTTGTAGTACCAAGTATCATATAGTTTAGAGACTTTATCAAAGCTACAACAATAACTTAGCTAATATGCATCTTTTCTATAACAAAAAGAATAGTTTACATATATTTTAAATTAAAAAAAAAATTAATTATATTAAAAAAGTGTGTATTAGTAACAGAAATACTATAATTTAAATAGGAAAGAGGTAATTATTGTGAGAATATGTAAGAAGTGTCGGGTATGATATAGTTAAGAGACTCTATCAATGCTTTAAGAATAAAACTAAGTTTTTTGCATCATATGAAAAATAGTTTAGAATAATTTATTATTAATATTATTTTAAAAACAGTAACCTTTCATTAGGAACAAGAAGTACATAATATGTAGTACCAAGTATCATATAGTTCAGAGACTACTTCATACCAGCCAACCAAAACTGACCTTAGCAGAGCTTGTTTTTCAAAACCATCCGTGTTTCTGCAACGACCTGAAATGTTTAAAATGTATATATATATTATTTTTTTTTATATTATTTTTTAAAGTAACAATAACAACCATGGGAGACCTCTTGAACTGCCCTCGCAGCTGGCAGTCAATGATGCCCCATTGACGGATGGTGGCAGTGTCGTCGGACAACTAATTGATACATAAAACCTGAAGCGACTCCGGCAGCCACAGCGGCGACCGCCGGAAAGTCAAAAGGGGGTCATCCGAGACATGGGTTAGAGGGGCACACACCAGGTAGTATGGGGCGTGGTCGGAGCCCCAACAGTGACGATTCATTGATTGGCATCGTCTATTGGGCCATGCCAATAATAAATGTTGAAATGATTTGATATTGATGTGATATTTTCTATATAATTTCTAATTTAAACACAGATGTCTATTAAGCCTCTAGGCCTGCTCTTAACCCTCTGAAATAATTGCTGTTTAATGAGATCTTTAGGCGGTTTTATTTCTCAGATATTGTCTATTATTTGAGACACGTGTCTACCCTCGACGATGGCTCACGTTACTACATATTATTAACTATTATTAGGTTACTATTATTATTATTAAATGTGGATAATTGGCATGAAAACCGCGTTTACGTTTGATTAACCCCATTTCTGGCATCGATCAATCGATCCGCTGACAATTCATTTACACATGTCCTTCAGACGACACCTCGGCCAACTTCCCTTTCACTTGGCTCTTTTTTTTTTGGTTTTGTTCAGTTTATTGGCTTATTGGCCTATTGGCCATTTGGCCGTTTGGCTAGTGTTTACGTTGGCCGTTGCCAAGCCAAATAGTTTTGGGCCAAAACGTTTTTGTTTTTTTTTTTGGGTCATCCATGCATTGAACAAGAGATATGGAGGTTTCAAGACCCAAGTTCCAAGATTTCTTTGCAATTGGTAAGATTATTTTTTATATTATTATTTTACTATTATTTTTTATATTTATATCACTATTTTTTTTGAAAGTATGATAATTTTTTGTTACCCGTTGTTAAAACAGCATCTTAAAATACCACAGTAACCTTTAAAATCTTAGATATGGTAAGTATCTTAAGAATGATCTTTTTTCTAAGAAGATCTGTGAATGATCTGACCATTTTTCTATCATAAGATCTTTTTTGAATTTTTTGAAAAATTTTATAAATACTTTGATATATTTTGAAAGTTTAAAACACATACCAAAGGTCTTCAAAATCTCTAAAAGTTCGGTAGCTCTTGAAATCTTTTAATTGGCTTGAAAATCTGTAAACTAGCTAGAAAATAATTTAGAATTAAATTTAAAAATTGTATACAAAATCTAAGAATTTGGTTATCACTGTAGAAGTTTAATAAATGAAGTTTTTAACCAAAAGGATATTAATTGAAGTCTTTCTTTAAGAAGAATAACTTATAAGAATAGCTCTATACAAACTCTTTAAACAGCCATATTATTTATCTCTAAATCCATCTTAAACAAACAAATTTATCAATTTTCTTTAGAATTTCAAAATTCCTTTTTAATTTCCCTCCTAAAAACACAATTTTTATCAAACTTTTCATCTATTTTTTGTATTTTTACAAATCTCTATTAAATACATGTATATATTTTCGTGATGAATGGAGCAATAAAGCCTCCGACTACGATGTGTCACTGTCATTGTTTCGAACCGATTTAAATACTATTAATTGGCATGAAGACAAATGCCGGAATTAGCATATTATTTATATATACACTTTGTGCCTGAATAGATCCGAATTTGGCAATATCCCGCCATTAACAATACATCTCGATCGTGTGTGCGAAATTCCGCAGAGTCAGTCAATGGAAAGATGACAGTTTTGTACATAAAACAGTTAATAAGATTTATTGAATCTATTCGGAGGCGACATTATAATATACAATATCATTATCATAGCAGTGGCAATAATTTTGTGTTTGCATAATTATCGTTTAGTAACGCGCATCCGATTCGGTTTCCCAATCGCATTATTCCGCCATATATATCTCTACCATATGTATCCCTCGAATGTGGGAATCCAGAAATCTTATCACCCCCCTACCTTAATGAGGGGTATTTCTTTTTTTGGTATAGTAACTCTCCCAAAAACGCCAAAAGCCGATAAGATATATATTTTCAATTAGAAAGATTAATGTCAGATGGAACTTAAATGCTCAAAACACAAGATTACAGCAGATGATATAGGTATTTCCATGATCCAAAATTAATTGGTTTTATTTGGAACTTTATTTTATTAACACAAAGTTTGTTTATTTTTGAAGTGGTTGTCTGTTTTTATTATTTATATTTATTAGAGCTACTTTTTGTGTTTAAAATTGTGTATTTTTTAGGATTCAAAACTCTAGAAAATATATTTAGGAATGAAAGACCCTTAAGGTCTAATATCTGCCTATAAGGGGTTGGTATCATAGCTACATCTTCATTTATTCTGGGTAGATCTATGAATGTTATCTCTCTCTGTTCTTGCTTGTTTCGAGACCAACAAATTAGTACTAATTAATGAAAATACATACAAATTTTGACAGAATGTTGAAAATTTTTTAAAACTTTAAATTAAAAATTTTAATGATCTATGTATGAATATCGAAATTGAATCTCTGATTCATAAATGATATTCCTCTTTTGATTTAGTTGCAAAATACATAAAATATTGCGTAAAAAGTGTGGGAAATATTAAGATTTTGAGAAAATTCAAAATTATCCAAATTTTGGTCCATTTTTTAAAAATTATATAATCAAAAAAGTGTATAACTCGGCTAATACTTGACAGATCCACAAATGTCATATCTTCCCGAACTAAGAACTTTAAATACTATCATTTTCAATAAAAACCTGGCAATTATAACTTTTAATCATTTTTCCTAATTTTTTTAAGGGGTTTCATCATAAAAATGTGATAAAAATCTTTAAAATTTGTATGTTTCATATTTTATTACAGTTTTAAAGATATTGAAGCCCTGATTCATAAATGGTATTCAGTTTTGGAATCGGATGTAAAATAAAGGAAATATTCGCTGAAGAGTGTCTGAAAAGTTGAAATTTTGACTAAAAGCATCTATGTATTATATAACCCGCCCAAATACGATTTTTTTAAGCCAAACTAGTCTTAACTTGGCTCATACTTGTCCAATCAGAGAATGTTATACCTTCCCAGTCTTAGAACTTTATGAACTATAATTCTCTAATAAAATCTGGCCATCGAAAACTTAGCCCAATTTTCGTAAATTTTCAAAGGGGAGGGTATCATAATTTTTTGGCAAAAATCGATAAAATTTATACTTCTTAAATTTCGATATAGATCGATGGGAAGTAAAGCCCTGATTCATAATTGTTACTCCGTTTCTAAGCCGTTTCGGTTTGGAATAAGCCTAATATTAAAGCTAAAAGCTTAAAAAATCTTTAAAAAAATATATAGCTTTAAAGAAACTCCAAGCGATTAAGTTTTCGCTAAAAAATCCCAAAGAATATTCTCCAGTAATATAGGAACCCTATAAGATAAGTAATAGAGATCTTTAGTGTCTGGACTGATGTTGATAGTCCCTCAAAGAATGACTTAAAAATGACTAAGATAATGGGAAGCTATATCACTCTTGTCTTTATGAATTCTTCCAAAAGAAATAGTTCTCTTCTCTCTATTCTCCACTCTTTTATCCATTTGTTCTCTCCCCACTTACTCATACCGTGGGCCGTATTGACACAAGTGTTTCTTCAAAGATCGAATATCTTTCTTTCAACCATAATCCACTATATCCAAAAGCCACGACGATGAAATTCCAGCACAGGATCCCCAAATGAAACACCAGGGGATATAGTTTTAGCTATCAGAGTTATGGTTGCATTTGCATGTATTTTACACAAAAAAAAAACTGTTTCTGTTTTCGGGTGGGGTCTCAACAAAATAATATTAAATGTCAGGGGCCAGGTTACACCAAAAAGAAACGCCCAAGGGAATGGATACGTTGAGCCGAGAGTGGTCCTCCCAACGCCAGGTCTTAAACAAATGTCGAAAAATTAAGATTGAGATGCGGCACTGCTGTTTCTGTTGCTAATCCTCCTGCTGATGTTTCCCGATGCTCCTAATCCTCCATCATGATTCTAACTGCTATTGCTAAAAGGGGAGTGCCCTTTTACAGGCGACCGTAGTGGGCCTGGCTGGGCTTGCGGTCCGTGAAGAAGTTGCGCAGCACCAGGATCTGAACCAGACCGATCAGCACTACGGCGGCCGTCTCCAGCGATGACCAGACCATCACCCGCGAGTTGAGATCCTCCGCGCGCTTGCGGCCCTGCGCCTCGCGGAGACGGTGATGCGTCTGTGCGTCGAGGATGTCGTTCAGGCCCTTGTGAATGGCCTGCGACGAGGTCTCCATCTGGGTGAGCACCGTAGCGTGCTCATCGACGCCCGGCAGAGCCGCCTCCTCACCCACCTGGAAGTCCACGTAGACGATCTTATGCGAGAAGGCCGAGAACTGGTTGCCGAAGCAGGCAGTGTACACGCCAGTTAGCTCCGCCACGAACTGGTAGCTGTCGAAGGTGGCCTTCTCCTGCTTATAGATAACCTTGCCCTGCGGATCCTTCAGATGGACGTCGACGTCCAGCTGGCCACCGGCAGAGACCTGGAACTCGAAGTAGGCGCTGGTGTTGCGGGTGATCTCCTCGTAGAAACAGTCTTCGGCATTGTCCGCCAGGTCGAAAGTGAACTCCACGGCGCTGGTGCACTGCATCAGGGCCACCAGAAGGGTGGAGACCAGTAGGATGCCTGCCGGACTGCTGTTGTACCGGATATGTGTTGGACTTTTGGTGGCCACCATGGTTTCGGCGGGGCTGGGCTGGCTATTTGGTATGTGGATGTGCTCGGTACTCCGCTGCCACGAAGCAGCTGCTGGTGTCTCAACCTCCTTACTTTTTGCTATTCTACTTTATTAATGAATTCGCCGCCTCCCGTCAGCGATTCGATCCGTTTTCCAGCTGCAATAGGCAAGTAATCAACGATTCATCCCACCAGGAGGCCCTTCTTTCTCCATACGCCCTTTTTCCGGGCAGTACTCACCAGTGGTCGCCCGGATTACGTTTTGTTTGCTACTTTAATAAAAAAAAAAATTCCCATAAAAACACCAAATGTTCTGACACGTGTCAACACTCTTTTTGCGGCCCACTCTTCAACACTGGAAGAACACGTAAGTGTTATCGGAATTTCAAAGTTGCGACTATCGATTGGGCGCGAAGAAATTTCGTTAATCGAGTTGGCAGTGCCAGCCCTGGAATCAACTTCCCTTCCAGCTGACACTTCCGTGTTCCGACCCATTCGTTCCCATATTTCGAACGAAGCTTGCATCTAGATTTTTTTGTTACATTTTTTTCCGGTCTCTTTTATTAAAGCCAGTGAACCGAACTCGATAAAAATGCAGGTGGTGGAGCTGCGCATGGACCGCAGCCTGCTCTGCCCAAACTTTGATGGCTACAAGCTTTCCTTTGACCCGGTGCCGGTTTTGCGGCAGAACTTTGATTCCAACCCGTTCCGCCTGGAGCCGCACGTCAATCAGTACTCGATGCTGCACTTGGAACTCTTCGCCAAGCACAACCTGCTGTGGTGCGACCCCTGGATGCGGTATGCCTCCTACTTCATGAACGAGAAGCACCAACTGGTGCAGTGCGTCTACGATCCACAAAGTGGACGGACGCGAGGACAGCGTGTCGTGTTCACCCTGGACAGGATGGACCACGGCGACGGTTATGCCCACGTGCCTGGCGACTACAACTACTCGGGCATCTTTGTGTCGGAGCGTTACCTGGTCATTTGCGACGGCATCAACACATTCCATTTGATAGATACAGGCGATCGGTCCAGGACCGGCAACGATATGTGGCAGCGGATCAGCCGCACCCCTGTGGACAATGGACTGGATCACCGTGGTCAGGTCCTCTACGACGCTCGCCTGGACATGGTGCAGGAGCGTAAACAGATCTCTCTAGTCGCTGCACATGTTGGACATCGCCATACGGATGCGACACAGACACGCCGCAACACCGTCCACTACAATGATCTGACTTGGGGGCGCTGGACGCTATCCCCGAGATCCGATGAATGGTCCTACACAGTCTGTCAGAAGCTGGAGACTATCGGATCGGTGCTATACTGTGCATTTGAGCCGCGTGCCGAGTCCCTGATCATTGCCAGCACCCGTGATGTCCAGACGCCGGCCCAAAGAGAAGCTGCAGAAGCTGCGGCCGTCCCTCCAGAACCCGTCATCCCCTTCCAGAACGGTGCCGATCCAGCTGCGGTCAATTTTTCGTGGGCCCAAGCTGACGATGAGCTGTCGATCAGATTTCCGTTGGATGGGGAAGTGCGTCGTCCTGATTTTCAAATTCGCTGCACGGCCAGCACGGTGCACGTGGAGCACTTGGGCCGGGTGCTGATTGCTGGTACCCTGTTCGGACGTGTGGACAACGAGCTCACCACCTGGAGCTTTGGCCCCAACAAGCTGACATTGATTAAGCAGGAGCCACTGCGCTGGCCGCGTTTGTTCATCGAGGAGGGCACCGGTCCGGACGAAAGCGATATGGACGCCGACGCCGAGGAAGCTGACCCCTTGCCTGATCCACAGTTGCCAATACCCAACCTGGAGGATCCAGTGGAGGAGTGCGATGTTCCCTTCGAAGACGAGGAGATCAAGATGGGTAAGACAAGAGCTATCTAATGGAAGATTATTTTATGAAACTTTTCCCACTCGCTTGCAGTTCGTTTCAACCTGCCGGCTGGCTGCATCACTCACACCATATTCATGGGCTCGACGCCCCTGCTGTTCAACACCACGCTGCGTGCCGGCTTTCCGCCTGCCTTTTCCACTCGCCAGGGCGTGGACGCCGCCCTCTGGCTGCAGATGTACCAGCCCACTCGCCCAGACGAATGGAACGTGCGCCACGAGGGACAGCTGCATGCCTTCGGCTACGTTCAGGCCTCCAAGGCGGAGCGAAAGTACACCGTCTGCTGCCCGAACATGGAATTCGTGGCCATCTGCGAGAGCTATCGCCACGTCCTCGTCTATCGTGCCCGTCACGACAACGCCGAGGGACTGCGCAGGCGCAACGGTCCGCCCGTGGTGGTCGGCAAGCAGAGCCTGGTCACCCTGGACGAGACCGTCGGCGACATCATCGGCGTTTCCACGGCCCCCAACCTGATCACTATTCTGACTGAGTATGCCCTGCTGCATCTGCAGGTGTAACGTTGCTACTATACCTTTACCGTTACCATATAAATTAGTCGTTGACAATAAACGCATTTCCTTGGTCCTAGTCCTGTGCCCGCTGGCACCTGACCCCTGACCCCATACATACATATACATACATATATTTCAGGAAAGAAACCATTTAAAATCTGTGGTTCGTTTGTTATAAACAAAGTCTAGGTTAACAGCAGTAACATATCCTAGTTTTAGTTAAATATACTATTACCATTGGCGGAAATGGTATCTTAAGAATTAAAATCTATTTCTTAAAGAGTCTTGATAAAATAAAGAGCCAGCTATCAAGATCTTGATAGTTCTTTGAGAAATATATCTAAAAGTTTATTAAATCTTAAGGTTTTTTTTACATTTTTTTACTTAAATTTAAAGACATATGGATGGTTATGATGATACTTAATAGATTCTACAACTAATCCTTGGAAATCCTTCACCAGAAATCTGTGAAATAAAAATTATTAATGTTATTAATTTTTTAAATCATAAATCCAGGTCCTGGTGGAAGCTTTTTAAAGTTTCTTCCAATATAACTCCATTTTCTTCAATATAATTCAACAATATTGATAGATACTTTTATTATAAATCCTTTATTTTATAATAAAAAGTCTAAACTACAAACTAAAAGGTAATAAACAAACTAAAATACAAACTACTTTTGGAAAAACAATTAATTTCCATCCTAAAAGCATACTAGGAACCATTAAACCCTTTAATCCTTCAAAACCATACTCCTTTAGAATGAAAATGTTACAGGGATAATGTATCTTTTGATATCCTAAATTGTATTTCCATTATTATGAAATTATTTTTTCCAGAACCTTCTTCAAAGTGTACCGGCATTCATGGGTTAAATGCTTCATATGGTAGTGTGACCAGCCTAAGGGCAATTCTCCTACAATGTGCTACTTTTAATACCATTTTTAGTATATTTCAAACCGATAGCACCTGGTCACACCAGTGTAAATTGTTGTTGTTTTTAAGGTTTCGTACGTTGTTTTTTTACATAAATAGCCGCGCGTTAAAGTGGAGCGTTTTAATTCGTTTGTGTTAATATCGCGCTGCGCTGTTTACGCGTTTACACTTTGGCGGCAGGAAACGCAATATCACATCTATACATACATATAACCCGATCAAAAAAAATTAATTAGTGCAATTAGGCGGTAAACAGAAATTATCTTAAAAAAAAAATTTTGTTTTTTTGGAGCCGAATGTAAAAAATTATTGTGAAATACACACTCTTGCACACCCAACACCACGCTCCACACACCCACACCAACCAGCGCACACTCGCTTGCACACACACACACACACACTCGTAGTGGTTTCCAATTGGAAAGAACCTTTCCGGACGGGGGAGCACGTTTCGCGTAAAAAAAATAAAAATTCGACCGTGATTCGGATTCGATTCCGGTGGCAGCCACAGATTCTATTATTAACAAGCCAAGAAGAACCTGTCGCACCAATTGCACATCCATCATCTCGCCCCCTTTTCCCACCAGCAATATTATATCCGACATATAATAATATCTGTTTACAAGAGCAGGCCCAGCAGCTGACGCCGCAATCGCAGCTGTAAAAAAGGAAGGAAAATCCCAAAAAGAGACCGCAGGGGATAGCATAAAAAAAAAAAAAGAAAAACACGCGACCTGCCCCGCACATTTTTGTGTTTTTTTATTGTGAATATTTGATTTAGCAAGATTAGCTAAAAAAAAAGAGTCCACAAATCGTGAATCGTGAATTAATTTTGTTGGGGAGAACACGAGAAAAACAGCGGGAAATTCGGCAAACTGCAGATTACACAACTGCAGCAACACCATACACACACACACACACAAACACACATACCTCCCGCCTCCCACAAATCGTGCCGCAAGAGCGATAGAGAGAGAGAGAGAGTGTGAGTGGAAAAGTGCAGAGCAGGAGGAGCAGTGAAACACTAAGAGAGCAGTAAAGAGACCGAAAGGAGGTCACATTTGTTGTGCCGCTATATTCCTTCGATTCTGATTACCGAGTCGCCAAAGCAACAGCTGAGCGGCCCCCCCCACTTCTTTTTTCATCTTTTTTTTTGCCGGTAAGTGTGCTACCCAGTGTGGCTCTTATTTTTGTTGTAATTTTAATTTTTTTTTAATTTGGTTGTGGCTGCCACAATTTTTTTTGTATTTTTTTTTTAATGAACACGATTTTAAATCGCTGACTGGGCAGGTTTTATAATGATTTCGCTTGCGGGGGTCAAAGTGGCAAGGCCTTGGTCTGGCCAGCCTACACCAGAGGTGGAAATAATAGGTATTTCCAAGAAATCTAAAAGATATAAATATATTTTGTTTCTAGGAAATATTATCTAAAATCTTATCTGGTATAAACTAGTTTATTTTTTTTTTATATATATTTTTAATCTAATTCCTTGACTGGCATTGTTTATAATTGTTTCGTATGGGTAATATTTGTAAATGCGTAATTACCCGGCCGGTCAACTATTTTGTATTGATTTTCTATGTGGTCTCTGGGTCTGTAATTACCGGGCAATTCGATTTTAAGTACCCGCTCTCCATAGTTGGTTTGCGGTTACAGCCTTGACATTCGTAGTTAGTTTTTTTTTTATTGTTGTTGTTGTTGTTTTTCCATAGAAATTTATGTGCATGCGATTTACACTTCCCCCTTTTCATTGCTTCCGCAGCGTTTTTGTTGTTGTTTTTTTGGGCGGTTGGCAGGCGACCTTGGGTGGAAACTTCTGGCATATTCCCATACATCGAGGCATACTGGCGTGACCAATCGAAAATAAAAAATAGAATCGAGTGGCTATATACTCCTCCTCCACCTTCTTACCACCCCTTTCCACTAATACCACTAGATTTGTCGAGTCATTCCATAGTCCAGAGTAAGCCATAATAATTGAGTGACGTCACACATTGCTCATACGCCATGTGGGGGTATTCCTTTTCCGCTGTGATAAAGATCCCAGGAGAGTAAAAGATGGTAAGAGAACGGTGCTAAGAGAGCGTCAAGTATCCAATTTAGAACGGGGCTCTGGGTATTTCACCAGAGTATGCAAAGCGAAGCGGAGAAATAGTGGGTGAGGAAATGAGAAAGTCAAGAAGAAGATAGCGGAGAAACAAAAACAACATATCACCTCTGTATTCCTGATCTATCAGCATGAGAATGCAGAAATATCTCACGAATTATTCACATGACTCACTCTCGCTCTCGCGTGCCCTTGCTTGCTCCTAAGCTCCACTCCCCCTCCCCCTCCCCCTACCTACCTAACTACCTCTCTTTGAAGCAGCCATCTCGCTCACTCACGCATCACGATCAATTATTACTGTTTGTTTTTCGATATCAGGCAACGTGCGAAAAGCAATCAAAGCTCTCTTCAATGTTGTTGTTGTTGCTGTATTGTTGTGACATTTGCAATTATTATCGCACCATGACTGGCATTAGTATCTAATAGATACACAAGCAGAGTTACAAAGTAATAGATACAAAACAACATGTATAGAGTGCGATACGGGTTATAAGTACATTACGCATACGCCCAGTGGCCGCGCAGATAGGTGGCCTTGAGCGGCCTTGCCTCAGGTTCGCATTTATTGAGCCGTCTAATCCCCCTCCATTGTCACGCACCGAAAGGCCTGGCCGCAACTTCAGGTCTAAATGCACTGAAAGAAATTTTTATTTATCTTAATTGTAATTAATTATTATAATTATTAATTAGCATGATGGAACTATTTTTTTAAGGTCTTAAAATAAAGGATATTAGTTATTATTTCCTTTTGCACTGAAAGAAACTTGTTGGAAAATCGTTTTTAATCGTAAATCGTCTTAGTTTTTCGTTAAAAATAAGTTTTAATGGTGATTTGGTTTAATTTTAATGGAAAATTTGTACTTTAAAAATTATAATAATACTCTTAATGATAAAATTAGGGGAAAAAATTCAAACCTTTTAATCTATAAATATTTGATTCATAGAGTTTCTTATTTCTTTTATCATAAATCATAAAAATTTGTCCTACATTTTTTTATTATTTTATATTTTTATAAAGGTCTTAAAAAAGACCTCTTAAATTTAACTTCTCACCATGATTATTGCAGATTCTAAACTATTTGTCATCATTTGTTATTTAATTCTAAAAACTGCTCTATTCTTATAAATCATGCTGACTTTTTAGAGCTTAATCATAATGACAATTAATCAGATATTATTTTTATTGAAATTGAATTTAATTTAATCTTGAAAGTACTTTAAAATTAAACTTTATTTCTTAATCATTGTTTTGTTAACTACTTTGTATCTTTACTGTTAAAATTTTTTTGAAATTATTCAATAAAACTAAAGTCATTATTGAAAGTTTTATCTAAAAAACAAAAGTTTTATTACATTTTAATTAAAATTAGTCTTTTGAAGGGATTATTTTTAAAGACTTAATCATTTTTCTTTCTTCTTAAAACTAGAAAACTTTTAATAATTTTGTTTACTAAGAAAGATGACTATTTTTGTAGATTTCTAAACTTAATAATGAATATTAAAGTGTTTTAAACTATGAATATATTTTTTTTATTATTTTTAAGAGTATCTTAGTTATTTTTCCCGGTGTACCCTTGGGTCAGAACTCCCTCCCGCCCTCTGGTGGTCGGAATTTCTTTGAGGCGCAATTCATTTTCGACCATTATTTTTATGGCCATATTACCTCCGATTGTGGTCTTTTATTAACCCACCCAGTGGTGTCCTGCCAGCCTAACACCACACTAATTATAACTCAATTATTTCAAAGAATTTCAATAATTCTTGGGTTTATCCTGTAATGAGAATGAGAATAATTCCCCTTAAAAAAAAACAAAAGCTTAACCCCTAAAAGTCCCCCCCTCTCGATAATTAAGTGTCGTCGCCAGGAAATAAATTTTAGCAACCAAATGCGATAAGTCACATGTTTGTTAACCGTTTTTTTGTATTATTATTTTTTATTTTTATTGTTTTTTATTTTGTTATGACCGGCTTTTGTTGTTTTGCACTGGCATTTAGTTGATTGTTTTATTAATTTAACGATTTGTAAACTAAACTCAAGGACTCCACAGCCAAGAAAGTTACAAAAGTAACCAGAAAGAGTTAGTTAACCAACTGAAGGCACTGGCCCGGAACACCTTGGCTTTTATAAGCCTTTGGGGGGCTGGTCTAATGTTGTTTATTTGAATTGCAAGTAAATATTTAACAATCTGAACTACATATTTCATTAGAAACAATAACATTTGAAGAAAAAAACACATCTGGCTGCGCAAATGTGTCATGTGAGATGACGGAATATGGTACTCCATATATATTCCTCATTTGGCGAATTGTGTAATTGTAGCCATCCACTCCCACACATACCCCTCTCTGATTGCAGATTCTATTTATTTGTTTTTTATTTTTTTTGTGGCCAGAATAGAGTGCGTCACTTGTGCTATTCAAACACTTGCTATTTGCACTCTATTTTACGCAATTAAACCCGCAGATGCCACCACCAGCAGGCAGTCTCTCTATAGTCTCTATATATATTATATATATATATATATTTGCACAAGTGCATCTCAAAAAAAAAACAACAGAAACAACAATAAAGTCCCCAAAAATGATTAATCGGAAGAGAACACGTGCTCCTGTCATTTGGAAAGGGGGGGTATTTTATGGGGTGATTGCCATTTTAATAAACGTTTGTTAATTTCTATAATATAACCCCAAAGAGAGAGAGATATATACAAAGATTTGTATTCTAGATGGAAATTTGTTGAAAATATTCTCGAGCCTCATTTATGAGATATGAATTTTAAAGTCTTTTTAATTTTTTTTTTTTATGACAAACTGTCATTAAAAATTAAGTTCACTTTGAATAATTAATTTGTGGTCCCCCTCTGGAAACCCTCCATCCCTCCATCAATTAGTGAATTAATAAATTTCCTTTTTTTTTTTAATTCTTAGATTTGAAATTCCGCGACACACGGAATAGTGTCCTGGTTCCCATATGCATACAGTCATACACCCCCCTGGCATTGCAACTTGGAACCTCAATAGGGCTAACCACCCACCCGCCCCTTCCACTTGTCTGATTGTCTGAGAATTTGTTGGCCAAATAGAATTTATTACGTCGCAATTTCTAGAGAGACGACGGAGACGACGCCGAGTCGGTTTATGAGGCGTATGCGTAATCTGGCTGTTATCTTATTATTATTTTGTTTCCCAATGCACTTCCTTATGCTTCTCTCATGAAATTCAATTCGAAACTCAAAAAATGTTGATGTTTAAATTTTCCAACTAAAAGAAGAATTCTTCTGAAAAATCCGAGAGATGTCAGAAGAGAATTGGTTTTTGTTTTCTATTTCGTTAGCCGTGACCCTGAATGTTTGTATTTGTTTGCAATTTTCTATTGCTTCTTTCCGCATTTTCTATCTGGCTACACTGAGAAAAGAAATATTTTAAAAACAAATTTAAAAAAAAACATAATTTAGTGGCGTTATAGTTTTCATAATAAATACCAACGATTTCATGATGATTTATTAATCTCAGAGAGGAACTATGGCACGATAAGGTTCAGTTTTGATAACAAAATTGATCATAAATTGTAAAGTTGGAATTTAAATAATCTATCGGGGGGTTTTAGTTTCTATATAGGGTCCTGGTGATTGATATCTCATCCAAAGAATCTAAAGAAAGGCCCTTGAAAGGCCACTTGGTTCGTTTCTCAGGGAAAACCTTCAATTACCAAAAATATTGTTGCGGAATTCACTCGAAACGATAATTTGTAATCAGCTTTTGGCCAATATGACTCTTATCAGTCAGTCAGTTAGTCAGTCTGTCAATCACTTACTGCACCGTCAAAAAAAAAGTCCAATTCTTCCACAAAAAAAGGTGACTCATCACACTTGCCGAAAAAATCTGCCACACACTCACAGGCTGGTATCATTTTTGGCTTCGTTTTTAGGGGGGGTATGTTTTCATATGACAAGGCAGAAAATAAAAAAAAAAAAACAAATGAAAACAGAAAAGTGGCTACTGCCCTTCGGCGATTTTGATTGCGTGGGTCAAGAGCTTCCCAAAGAATCGCATTCGCATCTGACACTCACAGATCCATCTGCCTTGGATAGCCAAGTGTATCTATGTATCTATGTATCTGACGCAGCAGGCGAGGTAAACGTGCTAACGTTTTAATTCACAAATTAATTAGCATACTCGGCGTGAGCAGGTAGATCAAAGAGGAGATCTCTCACAAGGGGACCCCCAACAAAATAATATCACAGTTCGTGAGAAAGGTGCTCTTTCTTGCTAATTATAAAATTAAATTATAGTTTGATTTAATTTAACAATTGAAGCCTAAGCATGAGAGACAGTTTCGTTGAGATAGTGAAAGATATAGAGGTAATATCTTGGAGATACAAGTTGTTTATGAGATGTAGTTAGGTATACATAGTTATGTATTTAGGAAAGACTTAGGGGAGATAATCTCTTAAATTACTGAGATTTGTTGGTTAAATATGTGTTTTTGTTTCTGAAAGACTATTTATAAAAGCTTATTTTGGGCAGAAATTTATTAAAATACTTGAAACTAATTAAGACTTATATAGGAAAATTTTAGGCATAACTAGTTGTTCAAGCATTGAACACTATTTTTTATAGAAATTCTTAAGTTAGAGTTTCAAGGGATCGGACCCATGAAATACGAGTCAAACAGATGGTTTAAAACCGATCCCCTGCAGCCTAACACAAACAAATACATAAGTGGTGCGCTTATCGCACTGGAGAAAGTGTCGCATAGCAGGTCAACGTGCAGTGCGTTGATAAGTAGTTTTAAACACATAGATTTAAGAATTTCATGTACCGTACTTATAAGAGAACTTCACCGAATAAAATCAGTTTCCATAAGGAGCTCATTGGAGTACGACCTTTATTTTGGGGCTCCTCTTAACATTTGGTCCTTCGGGGCACCCTGACGTTTTCCCCCTTGTGGTAAGACCCTCAGGGTTAAAAAACTGGCACCTATAAGTGGCTGTAGAAAAAATGCTCAGCCCAGGGTAGCTAAAAAATAAGACTGCGATCTGGGTAAAAAAGAGCCCAGTTTAAAAACCGTAGTCCTCTGTTGTTTCCCCCCAAGAGGTAAGGGACACAGAGAATAAAATTATATAAATGCACAATGGGCATAAAATAAAAAAAAAATTATAAAAATGAGTCAAAAAAAAAAAAAGGCTCAAGGAGTATTCTCAACCGTATTTTGGGGCTCCTATTAAAATTGGCACCTAAATAGTGGCTAGATGTGCATTGACACAGTCAGTCAAAGGTAGCTAAGATGGCTGCGAACTGGGCATAAAAGAGCTCAGTGTAAAATCGTAGTCCTCTGTCGTTTCCCCCCAAGTGGTAAGGGACACAGAGATTGAGAATTGCCATCGAGCAATAAGTGCGTTTTTTGTTTAGCGCAGGGCTATCCGAGGCCTGAGTCGGAATATTTATTGAAAATCTTTGGGCTGGAATTCAGCCATCGGATCTCCAAAGCGATACGGCGCAAGGAGTTAAAAACACAACTTGTGTAAAAAAAAAAAAAACGTATGTTTTTTCGGAACAACACCGGAAATTCATAAATATTGAAAATAATATACGGCGTGTTCGAGGCCAAATATCGAGCAAAAACAAAAAGTCGGGTTCCTGGGAACAACGACAGCCAAAGTCTTTGGCATTTTATACGGCGGGACCAACGTCTGCGGCAGGACCACCGGCGAGTAGAAGAACATCAGCGGCAGAAAAAACAACCAGCTACACCATTAGAAGCATCCAGGGCGGATCCTTTTACATCATCTGCAGGAGGAACACGCATCAAAAAAGGAACATTTAAAAAACTGTATGGTATGGTAGAAATTAAAAAAATAAATATTTACAATTTAAAAATTAATGGTTAAAAAAAAAAAATTTGACAAAAAAGGTAATAATTATCAATTAAGCTTAAAAAAAATGCAATTTTAAAAAAACATTAGCCCTCAGTAAAACTAAAATTTAAAAACTACAGTCCACTAAAAAATCGAAAAAAAAATAAATTTTTCAAAGTAAATCTCAAATAAAAAAATATATATACTAAGGCACTTTTGTGGCCCCTTGCAGGATGTTCAAACATTAGGTTGAACATAACATATAAAAGCTTAAATAATTTTAAAATATTTAAAATTCAAATTAAATAATTCTTGCACAAATTATTAAAAGAAAAAAATGTATTAACAAAATACAAGAACAAAAACAAACATTTATACAGTCCACTAAAAATTATAATCGAAGAAAAGGTTAAAGTAACATCAAATTTATCCAAAAAATATTAATCAAAAACACATCAAATTTACGCCTCTTTTTGTGGCCCTTTCCAGAATGTTCAAGCATTGAACACTATTTTTTATAGAAATTCTTAAGTTAGAGTTTCAAGGGATCGGACCCATGAAATACGAGTCAAACAGATGGTTTAAAACCGATCCCCTGCAGCCTAACACAAACAAATACATAAGTGGTGCGCTTATCGCACTGGAGAAAGTGTCGCATAGCAGGTCAACGTGCAGTGCGTTGATAAGTAGTTTTAAACACATAGATTTAAGAATTTCATGTACCGTACTTATAAGAGAACTTCACCGAATAAAATCAGTTTCCATAAGGAGCTCATTGGAGTACGACCTTTATTTTGGGGCTCCTCTTAACACTAGTAAACAAATAGCTATTTGATCTATTGCCAAATAAGAAATATTTTAGTTAGGATAGGTTAGGTTCAACAAACGAAATGGAAATGATTGAAAAACTAAGAAAAAATACAACTATTATCAAACTTATCGAAATTTATCGATTAATTTCAGAAAATCCCTTAAATTACCAGCCTTTTTGGATTTATTTTTGTTATTCTCTATATTATCTGTCTCTACTACTGTCTGTTTTATTACCAAACACATGAAACCACATAAAAAACCGTATTCTACACTCCTTCTTTTACAAGTATCTCCAAAATCGATAAAATTTTGATAAATTCCGATCTATCTCTTAATATCTTGGTGTTCTATGGAAATATTGCTTTTTTCCTACTCTAAATTATATAGAAACAAATGAAACCATCAACCTAAAACCAGATTCAACTTTAAATAAATTCTAAAGATCTCTAAAATCGATATATTATCGATATATCCTGGTATGTCTCTTGATGCTTTTTTATGCCTAGCTTTTCCAAATTATATTGTAAAATTTAAAACCAAAAAAGCACCTACTTAGCCTTCAGAAATTTATAAAGACTTTAATAATCGATAAATAATCGATATATGCTGGTATATCCTTTGCTATCTTTAAGGTTATATGAAAGTATCTCTTGTTTTCGTATTTAATCGAGAAAAAAATAAAACCAAAACCATTAGAACCTGAATATCAGTATTCTATAAAGATTTCCAAAACCGATAAAAATCCGATATATCCTTTAGCCGCCCTTGTGTCATCTCTATTTCGAATGGTTTCACTGATAAAAGGCCATTAAGTTGGAAAGAGTCTTAACTTTCAGTAATTGGCCTAATCCAGTGGGAAAGATAAAAATTAAGATTCCGTAAGCATTCCTCGACCCGTCCCCTCCCATCCCCTCCCCTCCCTCTGGGAAATGCAATTACCAAATGAGAGGTACTTGGGACCCGCTTATCTAACCGCCATGCCTCCGGGTGGGTATACCTGGAACTGGGACTGGGACTGGGACTGGGTCTGTAGGGGGAGGCGACATGCTTGTGCAATTGAAACTTATCTAAGCGCATTTGCATCGCAGTAAGCCATCAGGAAAAGGCAGTCAAGCGGGCCCATCTATGCACCTATTCCCCCCCCACACATACCCCCTATGTATATATAAGATAGTTCTATATAGAACCATCTGAAAATCAGGAAAGATTGAGATACGAAGAGTACCTCAATGTTGGAGTGCATACTTGAGGGTTTGTTTTTCCACTTTGACGGTTGCCAGCCAGAGATAGAAAATTCCTGGAGTGCAGAAAGCTATAGGAATAGAGTCAGCTGGTATAAATAGATTAATTAACTAGTTGGAATTGAAATCAAAAACAGGTGACGATAAGCCGGGTATTGGACAATCGATATATAAATAAAGAAATAATATTAATGGCCTTGAATGTGGCTATTACTACATACTACTTAAGTTTCTCAATCCTTCCGAGAAATGGAGACTCACCTGGGTAATAGCACCTGTTAAGTACTTCTCTGGTACTGGTACTGTTACTGGTACTTGCTTTCCGGCCAAAGTTTCCCGTGAAAATGATCCGATCCGAGACTGCCACCGGACGAACGGAGCTTTCAATCATTGAATCATGTACGGATTTAGAATCGAATCGAATCGATTCTGATTGAATGATATACTGGGGGCAATACGAAATGAAATCTATGCCTTTCCTCTCCCAAAAAAGCTACAAAAACTTGATTGGCAGTTATTTACAATTCAAAGATGTCGCGTCGAGTATTTTGTGGACAGGTACTGGCCTCCTCCTCCTCCTCCTTCCGATCCCGCAATCTTTATAGTTATGGCTATAGGTGATAAATCAAAATATCACCAAAACCGATCTATAAATATGCTATAATATATATATATATATATGATATATAATATAAACCCTTTGCTGAACAGCAACCTACACTCGAGAGATTACCAAAAAAGATTCGCGAAAAAATTCTTTATTCTTTGATGGAATACAATAAATTAGAGGGCAAATAATTATAATGGCACTTGAATCGGTTTCGAGTACGTCCCGTGCTCCTCCATTTACGACCGATCGTATTGAGATACGGACTATATATATATATATAGAGAGACCCAAGCTAAAAGTCCCTGCCCTGACTCTTTGCTGATCCGATTCCTATCCATTTCCATTGATGGATTCATGACTCCGAGTTGGACTCCTCGTGGCTGCCGCCGTCGTCGTCGCTGCCGCTGCTGCTGCTGCTGCTCTGTCGGCAGCAACGCCAGCTGAGGCCTGGCCCGTCATAAGCTGGAGTCTGGCCGAGTATAAATTCAGTCGGGGTTCGGCCGTGGAGCGACCAAAAAGCAGCCAGCTGTGGCAACTTACCACCCACCCAACCACCCACCCATTCATTTTCAAACCAAATACTAAGCCAAGTAGTGCCCTGATCCGGATCGGAAGTGAAAAGCGGTCCGTGTTTGACATCACTAGTGCAATACACTCGAAATAAAAAGGTACTACATCCTCGAATACCAATAACAGTGCTCTATTTTTTTTTACAAGTGTGATTTTTAAAATGAAGTTATATACAAGTTTTTTAAATTAAAACTAAAAATTATTTTGAGGATGAAGTTAAATTTTTTTGTAGTGTAAAGGTCTTTGGTTTTTGGTAGTTCTTAAAACTAACAGTTGTTTTTTAATGATTATGGTTCGGATATTCATTTAAAAATTATGAAAAAATTTAAATACTTTTTTAATTCAAACTTAGTACTTAAAACTTGAACTAAATCAAGTTTTCTTGATAATAATTCAATAATTGTGAAATACACAGATATATTACATCAAAGGCCTTATTCACTTTAAAAACTTGAAAACTTAAATGATAAAGTTTTATTATAAAGTTTTTAAAGATAAAGACAAATATCTTTAGCTACGAATTTTTAAAAAATCATTATACGAATTTCTTTTTGAGACTTTAACATTCCTTAAAGTTTAAGACATAATTTTTATTAAATTTTGTTTAAAAATGTATTAAAAATACACTTCCAAAGCTATTAAAAAAAACACTTGCTTCAAAAAAGGAAACTTTATATCATATTATTTATTAAAATTAACTTAATATATTTTTAATAGTAATAGTAATATAATATAATACTATATTAATATAGTTACTATAATACTATATTAATACTATATTAATATAGTTGTAATATAGGATTATATTATATCTATTATTATAGTAGTTTCTTATAGTTACTCATACTTTCTTAATAGTTTTTTGAATTTTTTTATTTAGTAAAACATTATTACCTTATCCCTTACCTTACCCCCTTTTAGGGGTTCTTTCGACTTCAAGAACAGGCCCGACTTTGGTTCATTGAACCCCCCTAAAATAGAACCTGCGATTCGATATATATAAGTACATATATCAGAACAGTATGGAATGGGATTAGATTTCCAATTGGCCAACCTGTCAACCTGATATCTTGCACAAGCAGCACCTTGAGAACCCGAATCCACATTCCAATATAATTCGCTTGGTTTTTTGGTCCAAAATTACAGGCCATGGCTCCTCTTGGTTGCTTTATTTTGATTTTTTTTTTTGTTTTTGTTTTTTATTTGGGAAATTGTAGCTCTGAATAACCACCTCTATTTGAAGTGTTATTTTTTTTTCGGGGACCCTAGAGTGTCGGGTCGTAAATCTGCGCAGCAATCGAATCGTAGCACCCATAGCACCTACCTCTCCAAAATATGATTCAATCAGACTCGAGTGGCGCACGGCAACCTGTCGCACGGCTACTAAATATATACATATATATATAATGTATAAAATATTTGTATTTATTTACTTTCGGATCGGAATCGGACACACATGTGTGTGGAATTATACCCCAAAAAAACAGAAACAGAAAGAGAGAAGGCATCTTATCAATTATTTGATTACTAGTTGCCGCTTATCAATTAATTGAGTCAAATGTTGTAAATTGTGAGTGCGAGTGCGAGTGTCAAGTCCAAGGAACCGAGGGGAACAATCGAACAAATGCACTCAGTACTACATATATGTCGTATACCTTTCCCCTTAACCCAAGCCACCTGTACAGTGTGTTCTGCTGATTAATTGATTTTTGGGGAAGGGTAAGGGCATTGACTGCGGAGGCTTTGACTCTCAAGTTTCGGAACACAAAAGCATGCTTTTTTTCAAATAATTTTGAAATTGAATCCCGACCTAACCCAACAGGGATTTCTAAATATTTTTAAAATCATAAATCAAAAACATAAACCTTTATTTATGATTGGAGTTTTTTATATTTTTGTTTTAAGATTTTCAATGTGAGGGCATCTCGATTTCGTCGCATACTTTTTTCTAATTTATCAACTTGTTTAAATTCCTTCTTTGCTTAATTTAATTGTTTATGCAATTTCGTGGAAATGCAAATTGCAAACTGCCAACAGCCAACTGCAAATTGCAAACTGAAAATGGCAATTGCATCGATTGCATTTTCTGCTTTTTTTTTTGTTTTTTTGTCGATTGTGGAATTATGCAATGTCGGAAACACTGTGTATAGAATGAATATCAGGAATTGAATGACTTTCAGGGTAACTATACTCTACACTGCCAGTCATAAATGTATAATTATTTCTAGAGGGTTTTGTTTTCATTTTTAATTATAGATTGCAGGGTTTTCCCTTCTAAACCAGAAACTACTACTAAAAACATGCTTTTTTCAAAAAGGGTTTTTGATTTTACATTTAGAAACTATATTCATTGAGGATTTCATCAGACAACCCTTTAAAAGTGATAGCTAATCATTTTTCAGATAACATTGGAGAGGTTTAAGAGGTTTTTCCCTTCGTAAATAGTGGAGACAAATTCCCAAAAAGAATGCTTCTTCTAAAAAGATTTTATATCCATTAAAGCTTCTATTCATTTATTATTTAATCTTTAAACCTCTTCTAAATTGCTAGATAAGCATGTCTAGAGATAGTATATTATTTCAGCTTCGAGGTGGTTTCCCCTAGAAATTACGTCTTTAGTCCCACTCATAAAATTTCCAAAAAGCATGCTTTTTTCAAAAGGGTTTTCGATATTTTTTTGTATAAAGTACATTCATTGAGGATTTAATCATTAAACCCCTAAAAAGTGGCAGATAATCATGTCTTGAGATATTAATATGGCCCTGGTCTTTTCTTTTAGTAATGATATCTATTAGTCTTAGAGATAAAGCCCAAAAAAGCATGCTTTTTCATCTATTCTCAAAAAAACTCTTCTAAATTAAAAGATAATCATATCGTGAGATACTGCTATAACCCTGTGGGGTTTTCCTTCATAAATTGGCTCTAATAGCCTTGGAAGTTTTATAAAAGCATGCTTTTTTAATGGAATAAGATTGCTTAGTATAATCTTTTGTTTATTTTAAATAAACATATACACATATAAAAGGCTAGCTTATCATTCTAAAGACTATTATTTCCATCATGGTGGTTTTCCCCAACAAAATAGCCTCTGAGATAAAGTCGGGAAAAGCATGCTTTTTTCTATAAGAGATTTGCGCTTTTTTTTTTAAATCTATTAATGATTTATTATTTAATGATATGATTTTAATTATTATAATTGGTAGCTAATCAGAAGTTACTATTATATCTCTTGGATAAAAATTAGTTCCCTCATAAAGTCAGAAAAAGCATGCTTTTTATCTTGAAATAAGGTTTTTCAACCTTTTAACTTAAAAATGAATTAGTTCAATATTTTATTTCAAAACCTTTCTATAAAATGTTAGATAATTATTCTTTAGACTAATATTAGTATCTTTTTGAGTGTTTTTCCATTAAAATTGGACCTATAGACCCAAAAAGTGACAAAAAGCATGCTTTTTTTAAATGAAAAATGCTTTTTTGAACTTTTCTCTTAAAAAATTAATAATTTTATTATTTTATTTCTAAATCCTGTTATAAAATGCTAGATAATTATCTTAATTATCATTCTTAAGGCTACTATTTTTGTCTTGGGGGTTTTCCCATAGAAACTGGGCCTGTTAGTCATAAAAGCAAAGTCCTAAAAAGCATGCTTTTTTTATAGGGATATATGTTATATCTTTATGATACGAAAGGTTTATATATTTATGTCCTATTATTTAGATAAGATAGTACCTAGATGGACTTATATAAATCTGTATTCAGATCCTATTATGCCCACCGTGAGTGTATTCCTTGAGTTATGGCGCAGTAGTCTTAGCAGCCCGGGTATTCCATCTAAGACGTCATCAGAAAACTAGACTTGGATTCGAACAGACCAAGTCGGGTCAGGTCAGGGGACGGAAGGCAGAATCCGATACAGATACAGATCCATTTACGATTTAGATGCGAGATGTTCAGAAGATAATTCAAAATTCAAATTTAAGAGTGTTGAAACATTAGCCGACCACCTCCTCCTGATAATCGGCCTCCAATTAATATACTTCCTGTCTTTTATTTCATTTCCGATTGCCGTTGATCTTCGCCAGAAACACACAGCAGAAATGGGTCTACTGAGCGAGGGCAGTCCACTTTCCTGGGAGGAGACCAAGGCGCTGGCGGATCACGTACGCGAGCACGGAGTCAATCAGTTCATCAACCTCTACCACAGACTGAAGGATCGCCAGGGCGACATCCTCAAGTGGGGCGACGAGGTGGAGTACATCATCGTCAAGTTCGACGATGAGCAGAAGGTGGCCCGTGTGGCACTGCGCGCCCAGGACCTACTGGCCGAGCTCAACGAGAAGGAGCAGGCCGATCCCAAGGGCGTCAAGTCCCTGTGGCGTCCCGAGTACGGTGCCTACATGATCGAGGGCACGCCCGGCAAGCCCTTCGGCGGCCTGATGGCCCACTTCAACCTGGTGGAGGCCAACATGCGCTACCGCCGCGAGGAGGTCACCGAGCTGCTGGGCAGCGACGAGTGCGTCATGTCCATCACCAACTTCCCGCGCCTGGGTGCCCCCAATTTCACCTATCCGCTGGCCCAGCCCCGCCCCGAGGATCCGCTCAGCTCGGCCAGGTCCCTCTACTTCCCGGACGAGGCCATCTTTCCGGGTCATCCCCGCTTCAAGACCCTCACCCGTAACATTCGCAAGCGTCGTGGCGAGAAGGTGTCCATCAAGCTAAAGGGTGAGTGCCAGTCTTGGACGGAATACTGATCCGAATCCGAATCCTTAACTTATCCTTATCCTTCTCCACGCAGTCTTCAAGGATGTGAAGACCAAGCTGCCCGTGGAGGGAGCCCCGCCAGGAGAGCCGGACGTCGTTTTGCTGGACGCCATGGGCTTCGGCATGGGCTGCTGCTGCCTGCAGCTGACCTTCCAGGCCTGCAACATCACGGAGGCGCGTCGCCTCTACGACCAGCTGGCCCCGCTGTGCCCCATCATGCTGGCCCTGACGGCCGCCTCGCCCATCTACCGCGGCTACCTGACCGAATCGGACTGCCGCTGGAACGTGATCAGCTCCTCGGTGGACTGCCGCACGGAGGAGGAGCGCGGCCTGGCTCCGTTGAAGAACCAGAAGTTCCGTATCGCCAAGTCGCGTTACGACTCCATCGACTCCTACCTCTCGCCGGAGGGGGCCAAGTACAATGACGTGCCGCTGACCTACGACGATGCCGTCTACCAGCGACTCATCGACGGCGGAATCGACCATCTGCTGGCCCAGCACGTGGCCCATCTGTTCATTCGCGACACGGTGTCGCTGTTCAGCGAGAAGGTCAACCAGAACGACAACGAGGACACGGACCACTTCGAGAACATCCAGTCGACCAACTGGCAGACCATGCGCTTCAAGCCACCGCCGCCCAACAGCTCCATCGGCTGGCGGGTCGAGTTCCGGCCCTGCGAGGCCCAGATCAGTGACTTTGAGAACGCGGCCATCGTCTGCTTTGTGGTGCTCCTGACTCGCGTCATCCTCTCGTACCAGCTGAACTTCCTCACACCGATCAGCAAGGTGGATGAGAACATGCAGACGGCCCAGAAGCGCGATGCCTGCCGCAAGGAGAAGTTCTGGTTCCGCAAGTCCTCCAAGACCACCGAGCAGCGCGCCGCCAAGGCCAATGCTCGGGCTCAGGCCGAGGCTCAGGCTCAGGCCAATGGCAAGGCCACTTTGAACGGAGGAGGAGCTGGTGTGTTGGAGAACGGAAACGGCAACGGGCTGGCCAACGGAAGTGGCAGCGAGAACGGCGACATCGATGAGCCGCTCACCAATGGCACTGGTCCCAAGCTGAACGGACACGCCGCCACCAATGGCACTAGCAAGACCAATGGCACCACCAACGGCTCCACTAATGGCCTCTCCAATGGCACCGACAGCGATCACACCGACACCGATGACGAGGAGAACGAGCTCTTCCAGCTCCTCTCCATCAACGAGATCTTCAACGGAAAGGTGAGTCCCCTTTGGACTTGAGTCCTTGGAGCACTAATCCTTATGCTAATCTGTTCCACAGCCCAATGTATTTCCGGGTCTGGTGCCGCTGATCCGCAGCTATCTGCAGTCCATGGAGGTGGACACCGACACCCACTGCACCATCGAGCAGTATCTGCGCTTCATCCAGAAGCGTGCCGCCGGCGAGCTGATCACCACGGCCACCTGGATGCGTGAGCAGGTGCTCAGTCATCCGGATTACAAGTAAGTTACCCTCATGGTTGAGTCTAGACTCACGTGCTCTAATCTTCTCCATCTCTCTCTCTTGCAGGCAAGACTCGGTGGTCAGCGAGAGCATCAACTATGATCTGCTGAAGCGCATCCAGAGCATCCAGGAGGGCAAGCACGTGGAGCCGGCACTGCTCGGCCAGGGCTATCATTCCAAGACGAAGACGAAAGAGTTCATTCCGCCGGCACTGCAGAAGCAGCTGGCCAAGAACGGGTGCTGCGAGGAGAAATGATTGAGGAGCGCGCTACGGACGCGTCCAACGCAGCTGGCCCGCGTCGGCCGGTGGCGAATGTGATTCGGGTTTTGTGGGTCCCTGAGATGTTATGATGATATGATGGTGATGTATGTAACAGCGTAACATGATGCGATGCAAGGCGAGGCATAGCTGGGCGCTGAGCAGAGTGGACCAAAACCGGAAGCGAAATTGCAACCGGAAGTGCAGAGCGAAGAAGCAGCAACATTTATCAATATTATTTTTATAGCATAATTTAAACGAAGAATAACAATTAGTGTGTGTGTGCACCGGAATCCTAATTGTGGACAAATGTTTTGCGGCTGAAAAAAAAAAAAAAAACTACAAAAAAAAAATAGACGGTAGCACGTGGAGGCGGAGAGGATAATCGGACTGCCAGCCCACCAGATATAGGGCATATAGGGCATCAAGGAAACGAGGCTTCTCTGCCGCCACAAGGTCCTAAAATCGAACCGATTGCAATAGTTAGAAGTGGAAAATTACAATATATTACTAACCATACCCAACCGACTACAAAACCAAGATAAATCTCAACCAAGTGCCGTTCCACAACACCTAAAATACATAGCTAAAAAAAAATAAAAAAAATGATAATGGGAGCAGGAGGAGGTCCTCTTGAGAGCCGGCTCTTGTTTTGTTTTCGTTTAATTACATATATATATATATATTTATTATGATTATTCTTATAAAAATTTCAAGTAAAACACAACTTTATTATTATTATTATTTTTTTTTTTTAAATAGATATATGTATGTAAAACACAACCACGCAACAAAAAATGTCTAAAAAGTGGCCTGATGTTATTAAAAACAAAATAGATATATTATAACTAAGCAAAAAGAAAAATCTAAACACTACTGAGATGAACGAACTTTTGCAATTATAATTTATTGTGTATGTGATTGTTTTCACCATTATGATATAATTATTATGGTTTACCCATTTATGCAACTATTGTGACCACAAGCAAGCAAATAAACGGATAAAAAAATTGTTGAATCTTAACTAATTGAAATGTATTCCCTATATACACACTATATATACATATATATACATCCCCCGATTGATCGAGGGAACTTTGATAAAATGCCTTCTGTAACGAAACCCTGTACTTATATATATATACCGTTATCAATCCCCCCTAGGAATGTTAGTCTAGACTAAAATAGGAAATTGCGAATTGCCAGAAGTGCTCGGAAGGTAGTCAGATATAACCACATATATATATATACTATATATACTATGTTCGCGTGTGTAAAAACTATGTGTGCCACAGGCAAAGAGTTATACCAAAATTTGCTAGCCAATTTGTAAGATGTGTGCGGCATTTAATTTACATTTTTTTTAAACATTTTTAACGAAAACAACATACAGATCCATTTATTTGCTTGTCCCCAACCGAAAACCCCATAGAACCACTCTGTATGTACTATACCCACACCAAAAAAAAAAAAATGAAACTAATATTCAATGCAAGAAAATAATAAAAAAAAAAAAATAAAAATTGTTTTGCAAAAAAAAAAACCACCAAACTTTTGCAATTTAAATTTGGCGCCAAGAACCGTTGGACTATCGCAAAGATATCGATTGTGGAGGTGTGGGTTTCGATAAATGGGGAGCAAGGCCGGTGCCATCTCTAGTGGAATCTGAGCAACAACAAAAAAAAGTGAAAAACAATAAAAAAATGAAGGAAAAAAAAACAAAAGTGATTGGATAAGCAAGCGTGTTTGTTGATAAATAAAATTCTGCTATGGGGATAGTTCTTATAAGTTCTTATGTGATTATTAAGTGATTGGTTTTTATAAATTTTTTGTTAAAATTAAAAAGACGAATACTGCCAGTCCTTAAAAAGGATAACAAACTCCAGTGTTACCGTTAGGCCGCTCCCCGCTAACACTCTTCCCCAAGTGTGTGTGTGTTTGTGTTTGCTTTACAGTTAATTAGGGTGGAGGCTGCGGTGTAAATGATAATTTGTCGTTGCTTTAAGTAACTTTGGTCCACCCAACTCTTCCGGTTCATCCTTTGGTGTGTGTGTGTGTGTGTGCCTGCCGAGAGAGAGATACACGAAGGCTCCTCCTTAACTTCCCCTACCACCACCACCCACCACCCCACCAGAGACAAAAAAAAAAAGAAAAACATAAAAACAAGTGCATCTGCCGAGCAGAACATCGCACATCGGAATTAATCAAGTGAATTTACGGGGTGGCGAGTCACATTCGGGTGCAGCTGCCGACCGGACAACAACAAATGATGCCACTGAACGCAGCAAGTCCTGCCAGTTAGTAGTTGTAGTGGAAAAAGGACACAAAAGGAAACAGGAAATCGAGCACAAAGCGCAACTAAGCAAACACGCCCATCAACCCAAACAACAACAACAACAAGAATAGGGGAATTTGGAATCGGAAGGACGAGAACTTCCTTGACTTGCAATATATGCAAACGTCCTTGGACGGCAGCGGAAGGAGCAGGGGTTCAACGGAGTAGGCGAAGGATAGACAACAACAACAACAACAACATCGAAAACTGACAAACACAATTTCAGTAAAAGGTGCGCCTTAAAAGATGGGTAAGTGGGCTTTCTTTCTTTTTCTTTACTTTTATGTCCTTTAGGGCTCTTGTTTGTGTCCTTTTGTCGCATTTGCATACATTTGTATGCGATTAGTATGTTTAGACTGTGTGTGTGTGTGTGTGTGCGTGATGGGCGGCGGAAGTGGGCGTGGATGTGTGGGTGAGAGTCCAGCAGGTGCTTCGACAAGTTCCGGAATCTGTGACACGGAGGAAAAGGATAAAAACCAAAGACAATACCCACATGCTCTTGGAATTTGGCCAAGAATGCTTCAGAAATTATGAATTCCAGTTGACAGATCCTTGAGATACACACAAATTATTAGTTTCTATTTTTTTGTTAAGTTTTTTTTGATATTTTATGTATTTTTAGTTCTTAATTTTAATTATAAATACAATGAAATTGTTAAAAGGTTTCTAATTTCTAAAAAGATCTGCAAAGAACTAGTTCTTTTAATGATTCTAAGAAATTTTTAAAGAAAATTGCAAGAATTTTTAATAAAAATGTAGTTTTAAACATTTTTTATTATTTAAATTGCTTAAAGCTAACAAATTCTTAATATTTTTTATAATAACATATCCCTATACTTTATTTTATTATTATTTGACTTCAATCATTTTTAAAACATTTAAAATAAAAAATTATTCCAAAACTTATATAAATAAAAAAAGAAAACATATTTTATCAAAAACCAACCAATAATTCCAATTTCTCCTCTCTATTACCATTAAAAGATTAAATATTTAAGCATTTAAACCGTTATTAAGTGGTCCAACCATGAACTAGTTCCAGGCCTAAGAAAAAAGCTCAGCTTTAGAGCGGGAGAGAACCAGTGTCCCCATAAGGACGCGCGCGCGTGGAGAGCGGGAAAAAGATGGAAAGATAGTGCCACTCAGCGAGAGAGAGAGAGAGAGTGGGCGGGGCAGTGGGGGCGAGTGTTTTGAAACGGATTTTTCCGTGTTGAGATTTTGTCCGTGAGCAGCAACAACAAAAACAACAACAAGGATAATAAGAAGGAAAGCGAAGAGCGCAGAAGCCTGCACAGAGGCACGTGCCTCTCTCCATGTATGTGTGGGTGTGAGGGTGTGAGTTGGCGAGGAAAACAATGTAAGCTGAAAAGGATCAAAAGCGCAAGGCGTTGTTGCAGGACCAAAAAGCAGAAACCAGAAACCAGAAACCAGAGCAAGCACAGACAGGAACCGAAACAGAAATAGAAAAAGGAACGGAAATGTAAGAAAAGGAAGGCACGGCGAGGCGGTGCTGGGCGGTGCGATGGCATGAAAATATGAAAATTGCATTTTCCTCTTCCTGTGTGGGGGAGCGCTCTTATAAAATTCCACCTGCCTCTTGGCATTGCTGTTGTCCTGCGGGAGTGTTGGTGTATGCCGAGAGTGCACAGAAGAGTCCTGCAGTGTGTGCAGTGGGCAGTGTGTGTGTGTGTGTGTGTGTGTGTGGGGTTTGATGCAAAAGGACCCCCTCAAGTAAAAGAACAAAAAATAAATAAATAAATGGTAAAGGAAAAGGATAACCGTCGGCAGTCTGCTATTTGGCCCTCGGCAGTGAACTTTACTTGCTGCTGCATTTTCCGATTTTCCCATTTTCCACGTCTCTGTCTCTGTGTGTGTTAGTGTGTGTGTGTGTGTGAGTGCCGACGCCCTCAGCCCAAAAATTATAATCCTAACCATCCTAGTTATCCTTATAATTAATATTTTCATCATATCCTTGCAGCAGCTCCCACATCGCCTGCAGGAAGTAACGGTTCTGGAGCAGGAATAGGACCAGGACCCGGGACAGGACTAAAAGCCAGTGGCGGCCAGTGCACGGAAATTGGAAACAACGGCTCGGACAACGGCATCGAAATGCTCAAGGCACTGTACGACTTCCAGGCGGTCTACCCGAAGACCATCAGCTTCGATGAGGGCGAGTACTTCATCCTCTACCAGACCTCCGCCCGCCAGCGCAATTGGTGGCAGGTGGTCAGCATGAAGGGCAACATCGGGTTTGTGCCCTCGAATTACGTAATGAAGATTAAGGTGAGTAGCATGGCGTATCTGGATGGCCCATCAATAACCGCTTTCTGCCTCCAGGTGGAGCACGACTTCCTCATCAGTTTCCTCAACTCCTCCATTGAGTCGCTGGAGAAGTGCACGGAGCACGAGATCAATGGCATCATGTCCAAGGACGAGCTGTTGGACAGACTGCGCGAGAAGAAGCACACCATGGAGCGGCTATATGCGGTATTCCATCCATAATCCTCTCCAGAAACAGCAATCCTCTAGACATTTTCCCATTTGCAGGAGAGCTCTGAACGCGACGGCGACTCCTCGCTGTCCTACTCGCACAGCTACAGCGACAAGGGCAGCCACCGGCACTCGCATCCCCATCCCAATCCCCACCAGCAATCACATTCCCAGCGCCGCCAGCACAGCCCCCCGCCGCAAAGCAGCGGCGGCTCCCAACGCCTCGATATGAGCAAGAAGAGCATGTCCAGTCCGGCGGTGGGCATGGTGGAGTCGCCCAGCACCGGCAGCATCCAGTTCCAGGCCAGCAGCTCCGTATCCGGCAGCTGCACCATTCAGACGCCTCAGCAGCAACAGCCGCTCCCCGCTCCGCCGCCAGCGGTCCCGGCAGCAAGCAAATCCAACGCCGATGTGGCCCAGGACAACAGCATCACGTCGGAGCCCTCGGAAACGACCACAACCACCACCACGACCAGTGAGGACGTGGTGACCACTTACAAGGAGACCAGCCAGCCGAGCACGAGCCAGCACAAGGCGCAGAATGGAAGTACTGCCTCTGTCTCCGCCTCGGTGTCCGCGTCCGCCTCGGCCTCGGCCCTGCGGAGCGGCAGTATCGGGAACGGCAGTGGCAACCGGAGGGGCAGTAACGGTGGCCTGGGCAACGACCTGCAGCCGGACGAGGCGGCGGCGGACAAGTCGGAAGACGTTAGTGACGCCTGCCAGGCGAACGGAGACAGTGCGGAGAACAGCCAGGCGCTAGACAGCATCGAGAGTTCGTCGATGCCGCGGCAACGGAGTCTGGGCGGCCGGAGCGGCGAGGAGGGTGCCGCCGGAGCAGCGGGAGGTGGGCAGCTGAAGGTGGAGTCCTCGGATGTGTATCAGATCGTTGACGCCCTGCGGCGGAACACGAACCTCAGCTTCGACCTCTCCTGCGAGGCATTGCGCGTGGTGCTGACCAGCCTGGAGCAGCTATACAATGGCGCCATCAATCCCTACTTGGAGGCGGTGGCGGTTCACGTCACCGGCAAGGTGGCCACGCCCAAGGAGCTGCTCGGCATCACGCACGATGCCAAACGGCTGCAGTACCTCTTCGCCCAGCTGGCCGACTGCAAGAACGATACGGAGCAGCGCACCTGGATGCTCTACGAAGACGAGGAGGACATCATCCAGTTCCTAGAAGAGCTGGTCGAGATTCTGGTGAGTGTTCTGGGAGGATCCTCTGGGAGGTTGATATATCCTTGCCTTTTTTTAGAACAATGCTGATGAGAATATAAGCTGCTACGAGATGTCCTGCGACCAGTACCAGATGTTCATCAACCTGGTCCAATACTACCAGATGGAGACGCGCTGGTCCATCAAGAAGCTGCTGCTGAAGACCTTCACTGCCGCCTGTCATCTGGACTACATCATCGTGGACATTCTGCTGACCTCAGTGCTGCCTCTGGAAATTGTAATTATCATTACTATCATATCCTTGGACTGGACACTAATCATATCCTTCTCCTGCTCCAGGTTGAGGACATGAAGACCCACTTCTCCAACCTGGATCGCTTCAAGCAGCTTGTCAAGATGCTGACCATTATATTCTCGCTCGGCCAGCCCATGCCAGTCAACCATCAAGGTGAGTCTATGAGGATTAGATGACTAGAAGATGTCTAATGAATCCTTGTCTTAGACTACTTGGGCGTGCACTTTGCCAGCTTCCTGCTGGAAATCGTGGAAGGCAACAACCCGGAGCTGCTGGTGGACATGGTCATTGCCCTGATACTGGCCTTCAACCAGCAGTTCAGCGAGCACACATTCAACGTCATCATCGAGGCGATGCAGAACCTGCCCTCCGCCAAGGTCTTCACCGAGAAACTACTGCTCCTGCTCAACCGTGAGGGTGAGTCCATCTGCTAAGTGAATTGGATTATGAATTATTCAGCTAATGGTTTGATTTTGGATCTCCCAGATGACCCCACACGCCTGCTGAAGCATCCCAACGAGCACATGAACACGGTGCTCCGCATGTTCATCGACATTTTCAGTCATTCGGATACGGCGGGAATGTTCTACACGAACGACATCAAGGTCCTGATCGATATTGTGGTGCGGCAGTTGTCCGACTTGGATGCCGGCAGTACGGTAGGTATCGAGGACAAGAGGCCATCTAGAAGGCACACAAGTGATATGTTCCTTTTTCAGACGCGACCCTGCTACCTGGAGCTGTGCCGGCGCATTCTGCGGAACACCAACTACCAGGAGCATCAGCATCGCAAGCACGACCTCATGAAGATCTTCACGCGCATCTTCTGCGAGGAGACGGAGTGCAGTGCCTCCGACCAGCAGCTGGTCCGGGAGATAGCCAACGAGTTCCCGCAGCTGTTCAAGGCCTAAGCCAACCAGAGCCAACCAGAGCCGAATCCAAACCAGAAATCAAACCAAAAATCCAGATCCCGTCAGACCGGGATGATCAAAATTATAAAGCGTAATGCTAGTGAGGCGAGCCGGAAAAGCGAGCCAACCGTAAAGTCTTAACTTCAACTTTGATCAGCGAATTGTTATGCATTTGTTCAGCCTCTCAGTCTCTCAGTGTCAGTCTTGGCTAGCCCCTCCTCCCAGGGACACTAACATATATATATACATACATATATATATATATATACCATATATCTTATGAACATAGTCTGTAAGAAGGTACTAGGTTGCATGGAACGATAGGAGGTAGGACTGTAGACAAGGGGGAGCTGTAGCCAGTATAGTCTTACGATCATTTATCGACCCGTAGGTCTATATAGATCAAGATCATTTCACTAATTTAGACTAGTTTAGTCAGGGACATTTTAAGCGAGAAACTAGGATGATCTGAGCCTCACTTTTAAATTTTTTGTAGTTATTAAATTAATTAAATTATTTGGAATTCAACAATTTTGAGATATGTAAAACCCAAGTAAGAGTAAAGCCTAAAGGAAGCAAGTCAGTTGGATGGACTTGACTTGAATATTTATAGCCTAATTATACACCTAATAACGAAAATATACATCCAAGAACGAAAGGGTTAATTGCAATCTTAAAAGAATAAACTAAATAATAATAAAAAACAAGTATTTGCAGCTAGCAGAATCGAAATCGATATCGAAAACGAAAACGAAATTCAAAGGTAAAACGAGCATATAATGTTGAATTTGTTTATATAATCTATGAGGAGGAGTACTAAGCCGAACAAGAAACCATTGACAATTGTTAAAGCTCAAATACATATACAATATTGATTGGAAAAGTTGAAAAAAAAAATAATGCATCAATTACAAAAATGAATCTAGAAAATGAACTGCAGAACGCATCATCATACCTGTCTCTCCCTCTATGTATCTCTCTATCTCACTCTATTCAAAGCTAAATAACGAAACCAAGTTTGTTATAATCTATTCTCTATATAAAGTTTATATTATAAACCCTCCCCCTCCCCCCCACATCGGTTTTAAACACAAGATACAGATCTCTATGCCTTCGACTTTGTTTCGAATTCACAATTTTAAATTGTTCCAAAAAAAACGTTTTTGAATTATGATTATATATTATTGTGTTGTTAAGTGTAGCTGTGAGACGTTTCAAAAATCGAAAATCGGTCAAAACTTTTATCTATTATTAAGTTTATTGTTAGGCATTGTTAAATTGTTTAGGAATCAAATTTTAATCAAAACATAAGAGCAGAATATTAAAACACACTCTCATCTTTCAATTTCAAATCTTTGATTATTTTTCTGAAAACAAAAAACATAAAGAACGGCTGGTGCAAAACGAATTTAGGTTGCCAAGTTTAATAACAAAAAAAAAATACTGATATTTACAAGTAAATATATAAATAATATTAACATGTATGGATTAACTAATCTAAACCCACAACTAAAACTGGGGGAAAGGAAAAGCAATTGTCTTTGAATCAATGCCTAAATATTAATCACAAATTGTACCTTTCGATTTTGAATTAAAAAAAAACACTCTTGGCAATTGAAAAACAAAAAAACACTAAAAATAAAATAAAAATTAAAATAAAATCAATGAGGCAAAGTGCAGTAAGCACAGCAGCAATAAAAACAAGCAACAATAAATGTTTAATAGTAACTTCGTTAACAGTAACAACAAAAACACGTTTTAAGTCAAGCAAATAGAGTTCATTTTAAGGATTGTTAACTTCTCATTTTTTAAACACGAAACAGAGATCCTAAAAAAAACCAATTAAAAACAAAATACAAAACAAAAATACAAGTTTTAAAGCAACGCATTCAAAATGTAACGAATCGAAATTGCAATTGTAAGAAACGAAATAATAAATGCAAAATAAAAATTAAATTTAACTATTTGCTAATATTTATCCCAACAATATTTTATAATCTGGTCTAATTATAATCCCCTAGGGTGGATAACTTTATTTCATAATTGTCTGATTAACTTTCTTGGGTCTTTTTTGAACCCACTTGTCCAGGATGTTTTCTTGAAATAAGGATTATTTTTTGGCTGAATACCAAATCCGAATGGGGACACACGCATCCTGGAGAGTCCCCCTAGGAGTGTATGTTTTACCCCGCAAGAATCGGCTAAGAATTGGCCGAGATATAGCCTTTCGGGGGGCATATTCTCAAAATGCCACTTTCTCATATTTCCGTTGCCTAATTTTAAGGGCAACAGGAAGTCAAATAGCAATGACGACAAGAATTAACCGTTTTTGCCTATTACATTGCCTAAAATGTTTTCATTTTAGTAGAAATTTAATAAAATAAAAAAATAATTTATTTTAAAAATAGCGCCCTCCTCCTCGATTCTCAAAGGTTGCACTTAAGCAAGCCTGAAAATCAGAAAATATATTTCCGATTTTTTATTTTTTGTATTTTTTTTGCTTTTATTTTTGTTGTAATATTTGTGTTGTATTTTTTTTGTAATTGGGGATCTGTTAATAAATTGAGGATTACATTTAAAAAAATTTTTTTTTTTTTTATCTGAAACTTAGATCGATTCAGGTCATCCCCCTTATTCATATATCTACCTATTTATATCTCTTTCTAATTCAAATTAAATAGCAGATATGTGTGTAGATAATAACGGTTGCAGTCTTGGGAGAAACAATGTAGCTTCCTATAAACGCCCTCACACGGATATAAACAGAAGCAATAAGGGTATTTTGGCGCCCTCCATTGTTATAATTTTTGACCGTGGCGACATCTCTTAGCCAAAAAATACAAAGGAAATTGTCAACAGATGACGCTGTTGAATTTGTAGGTGTCATTTTATATCAAAAAATTGCTTAACTTTTAAAGCAAAAAATGTTTGACAAAAAATATTGTATTCCCAGAAGTTAAAGGGAAATCAATCAACAAATCGTTAAAGTTATCCCCCGCAAGAATCGGATAAGAATTGGCCGAGATATAGTCTTCGAAGGGGGCATATTCCAAAATACCGCTTTGTGAAGGGGTCTCCCCAGGAAAAATTTAAAAAAAATCTAAAAAATATTTTGTGTCGAGATTTCAATGCAGATTGATGGGAAATCGATCAGCAAATCGTTAAAGGTATCCCCCGCAATAATCGGATAAGAATTGGCCAAGATATAGTCTTCCAAGGGGGCATATTCCAAAATACCGCTTTCTGAAGGGGTCTCCCCAGGAAAAATTTGAAAAAAATCTAAAAAATATTTTGTGTCGAGATTTCAATGCAGATTGATGGGAAATCGATCAGCAAATCGTTAAAGGTATCCCCCGCAAGAATCGGATAAGAATTGGCCGAGATATAGTCTTCGAAGGGGGCATATTCCAAAATACCGCTTTGTGAAGGGGTCTCCCCAGGAAAAATTTAAAAAAAATCTAAAAAATATTTTGTGTCGAGATTTCAATGCAGATTGATGGGAAATCGATCAGCAAATCGTTAAAGGTATCCCCCGCAAGAATCGGATAAGAATTGGCCGAGATATAGTCTTCGAAGGGGGCATATTCCAAAATACCGCTTTCTGAAGGGGTCTCCCCAGGAAAAATTTGAAAAAAATCTAAAAAATATTTTGTGTCGAGATTTCAATGCAGATTGATGGGAAATCGATCAGCAAATCGTTTAAGGTATCACCCGCAAGAATCGGATAAGAATTGGCCAAGATAAAGTCTTCCAAGGGGGCATATTCCAAAATACCGCTTTCTGAAGGGGTCTCCCCAGGAAAAATTTGAAAAAAATCTAAAAAATATTTTGTGTCGAGATTTCAATGCAGATTGATGGGAAATCGATCAGCAAATCGTTAAAGGTATCCCCCGCAAGAATCGGATAAGAATTGGCCGAGATATAGTCTTCGAAGGGGGCATATTCCAAAATACCGCTTTCTGAAGGGGTCTCCCCAGGAAAAATTTGAAAAAAATCTAAAAAATATTTTGTGTCGAGATTTCAATGCAGATTGATGGGAAATCGATCAGCAAATCGTTAAAGGTATCCCCCGCAAGAATCGGATAAGAATTGGCCGAGATATAGTCTTCGAAGGGGGCATATTCCAAAATACCGCTTTGTGAAGGGGTCTCCCCAGGAAAAATTTAAAAAAAATCTAAAAAATATTTTGTGTCGAGATTTCAATGCAGATTGATGGGAAATCGATCAGCAAATCGTTAAAGGTATCCCCCGCAAGAATCGGATAAGAATTGGCCGAGATATAGTCTTCGAAGGGGGCATATTCCAAAATACCGCTTTCTGAAGGGGTCTCCCCAGGAAAAATTTGAAAAAAATCTAAAAAATATTTTGTGTCGAGATTTCAATGCAGATTGATGGGAAATCGATCAGCAAATCGTTAAAGGTATCACCCGCAAGAATCGGATAAGAATTGGCCAAGATAAAGTCTTCCAAGGGGGCATATTCCAAAATACCGCTTTCTGAAGGGGTCTCCCCAGGAAAAATTTGAAAAAAATCTAAAAAATATTTTGTGTCGAGATTTCAATGCAGATTGATGGGAAATCGATCAGCAAATCGTTAAAGGTATCCCCCGCAAGAATCGGATAAGAATTGGCCGAGATATAGTCTTCGAAGGGGGCATATTCCAAAATACCGCTTTCTGAAGGGGTCTCCCCAGGAAAAATTTGAAAAAAATCTAAAAAATATTTTGTGTCGAGATTTCAATGCAGATTGATGGGAAATCGATCAGCAAATCGTTTAAGGTATCCCCCGCAAGAATCGGATAAGAATTGGCCAAGATAAAGTCTTCCAAGGGGGCATATTCCAAAATACCGCTTTCTGAAGGGGTCTCCCCAGGAAAAATTTGAAAAAAATCTAAAAAATATTTTGTGTCGAGATTTCAATGCAGATTGATGGGAAATCGATCAGCAAATCGTTAAAGGTATCCCCCGCAAGAATCGGATAAGAATTGGCCGAGATATAGTCTTCGAAGGGGGCATATTCCAAAATACCGCTTTGTGAAGGGGTCTCCCCAGGAAAAATTTAAAAAAAATCTAAAAAATATTTTGTGTCGAGATTTCAATGCAGATTGATGGGAAATCGATCAGCAAATCGTTAAAGGTATCCCCCGCAAGAATCGGATAAGAATTGGCCGAGATATAGTCTTCGAAGGGGGCATATTCCAAAATACCGCTTTCTGAAGGGGTCTCCCCAGGAAAAATTTGAAAAAAATCTAAAAAATATTTTGTGTCGAGATTTCAATGCAGATTGATGGGAAATCGATCAGCAAATCGTTTAAGGTATCACCCGCAAGAATCGGATAAGAATTGGCCAAGATAAAGTCTTCCAAGGGGGCATATTCCAAAATACCGCTTTCTGAAGGGGTCTCCCCAGGAAAAATTTGAAAAAAATCTAAAAAATATTTTGTGTCGAGATTTCAATGCAGATTGATGGGAAATCGATCAGCAAATCGTTAAAGGTATCCCCCGCAAGAATCGGATAAGAATTGGCCGAGATATAGTCTTCGAAGGGGGCATATTCCAAAATACCGCTTTCTGAAGGGGTCTCCCCAGGAAAAATTTGAAAAAAATCTAAAAAATATTTTGTGTCGAGATTTCAATGCAGATTGATGGGAAATCGATCAGCAAATCGTTTAAGGTATCCCCCGCAAGAATCGGATAAGAATTGGCCAAGATAAAGTCTTCCAAGGGGGCATATTCCAAAATACCGCTTTCTGAAGGGGTCTCCCCAGGAAAAATTTGAAAAAAATCTAAAAAATATTTTGTGTCGAGATTTCAATGCAGATTGATGGGAAATCGATCAGCAAATCGTTAAAGGTATCCCCCGCAAGAATCGGATAAGAATTGGCCGAGATATAGTCTTCGAAGGGGGCATATTCCAAAATACCGCTTTCTGAAGGGGTCTCCCCAGGAAAAATTTGAAAATAATATAAAAAATATTTTGTGTCGAGATTTTAATGCAGATTGATGGAAAATCGATCAACAAATCGTTAAAGGTATCCCCCGCAAGAATCGGATAAGAATTGGCCGAGATATAGTCTTCGAAGGGGGCATATTCCAAAATACCGCTTTCTGAAGGGGTCTCCCCAGGAAAAATTTGAAAAAAATCTAAAAAATATTTTGTGTCGAGATTTTAATGCAGATTGATGGAAAATCGATCAACAAATCGTTAAAGGTATCCCCCGCAAGAATCGGATAAAAATTGGCCGAGATATAGTCTTCGAAGGGGGCATATTCCAAAATACCGCTTTCTGAAGGGGTCTCCCCAGGAAAAATTTGAAAAAAATCTAAAAAATATTTTGTGTCGAGATTTCAATGCAGATTGATGGGAAATCGATCAGCAAATCGTTAAAGGTATCCCCCGCAAGAATCGGATAAGAATTGGCCGAGATATAGTCTTCGAAGGGGGCATATTCCAAAATACCGCTTTCTGAAGGGGTCAGAAAAATTTGAAAAAAATCTAAAAAATATTTTGTGTCGAGATTTCAATGCAGATTGATGGGAAATCGATCAGCAAATCGTTTAAGGTATCCCCCGCAAGAATCGGATAAGAATTGGCCAAGATAAAGTCTTCCAAGGGGGCATATTCCAAAATACCGCTTTGTGAAGGGGTCTCCCCAGGAAAAATTTGAAAAAAATCTAAAAAATATTTTGTGTCGAGATTTCAATGCAGATTGATGGGAAATCGATCAGCAAATCGTTAAAGGTATCCCCCGCAAGAATCGGATAAGAATTGGCCAAGATAAAGTCTTCCAAGGGGGCATATTCCAAAATACCGCTTTCTGAAGGGGTCTCCCCAGGAAAAATTTGAAAAAAATCTAAAAAATATTTTGTGTCGAGATTTCAATGCAGATTGATGGGAAATCGATCAGCAAATCGTTTAAGGTATCCCCCGCAAGAATCGGATAAGAATTGGCCAAGATAAAGTCTTCCAAGGGGGCATATTCCAAAATACCGCTTTGTGAAGGGGTCTCCCCAGGAAAAATTTGAAAAAAATCTAAAAAATATTTTGTGTCGAGATTTCAATGCAGATTGATGGGAAATCGATCAGCAAATCGTTTAAGGTATCCCCCGCAAGAATCGGATAAGAATTGGCCAAGATAAAGTCTTCCAAGGGGGCATATTCCAAAATACCGCTTTGTGAAGGGGTCTCCCCAGGAAAAATTTGAAAAAAATCTAAAAAATATTTTGTGTCGAGATTTCAATGCAGATTGATGGGAAATCGATCAGCAAATCGTTAAAGGTATCCCCCGCAAGAATCGGATAAGAATTGGCCAAGATAAAGTCTTCCAAGGGGGCATATTCCAAAATACCGCTTTCTGAAGGGGTCTCCCCAGGAAAAATTTGAAAAAAATCTAAAAAATATTTTGTGTCGAGATTTTAATGCAGATTGATGGAAAATCGATCAACAAATCGTTAAAGGTATCCCCCGCAAGAATCGGATAAAAATTGGCCGAGATATAGTCTTCGAAGGGGGCATATTCCAAAATACCGCTTTCTGAAGGGGTCTCCCCAGGAAAAATTTGAAAAAAATCTAAAAAATATTTTGTGTCGAGATTTCAATGCAGATTGATGGGAAATCGATCAGCAAATCGTTAAAGGTATCCCCCGCAAGAATCGGATAAGAATTGGCCGAGATATAGTCTTCGAAGGGGGCATATTCCAAAATACCGCTTTCTGAAGGGGTCTCCCCAGGAAAAATTTGAAAAAAATCTAAAAAATATTTTGTGTCGAGATTTCAATGCAGATTGATGGGAAATCGATCAGCAAATCGTTTAAGGTATCCCCCGCAAGAATCGGATAAGAATTGGCCAAGATAAAGTCTTCCAAGGTGGCATATTCCAAAATACCGCTTTGTGAAGGGGTCTCCCCAGGAAAAATTTGAAAAAAATCTAAAAAATATTTTGTGTCGAGATTTCAATGCAGATTGATGGGAAATCGATCAGCAAATCGTTAAAGGTATCCCCCGCAAGAATCGGATAAGAATTGGCCGAGATATAGTCTTCGAAGGGGGCATATTCCAAAATACCGCTTTCTGAAGGGGTCTCCCCAGGAAAAATTTGAAAAAAATCTAAAAAATATTTTGTGTCGAGATTTCAATGCAGATTGATGGGAAATCGATCAGCAAATCGTTTAAGGTATCCCCCGCAAGAATCGGATAAGAATTGGCCAAGATAAAGTCTTCCAAGGGGGCATATTCCAAAATACCGCTTTGTGAAGGGGTCTCCCCAGGAAAAATTTGAAAAAAATCTAAAAAATATTTTGTGTCGAGATTTCAATGCAGATTGATGGGAAATCGATCAGCAAATCGTTAAAGGTATCCCCCGCAAGAATCGGATAAGAATTGGCCGAGATATAGTCTTCGAAGGGGGCATATTCCAAAATACCGCTTTCTGAAGGGGTCTCCCCAGGAAAAATTTGAAAAAAATCTAAAAAATATTTTGTGTCGAGATTTCAATGCAGATTGATGGGAAATCGATCAGCAAATCGTTTAAGGTATCCCCCGCAAGAATCGGATAAGAATTGGCCAAGATAAAGTCTTCCAAGGGGGCATATTCCAAAATACCGCTTTCTGAAGGGGTCTCCCCAGGAAAAATTTGAAAAAAATCTAAAAAATATTTTGTGTCGAGATTTTAATGCAGATTGATGGAAATCGATCAACAAATAGTTAAAGGTATCCCCCGCAAGAATCGGATAAAAATTGGCCGAGATATAGTCTTCGAAGGGGGCATATTCCAAAATACCGCTTTCTGAAGGGGTCTCCCCAGGAAAAATTTGAAAAAAATCTAAAAAATATTTTGTGTCGAGATTTCAATGCAGATTGATGGGAAATCGATCAGCAAATCGTTAAAGGTATCCCCCGCAAGAATCGGATAAGAATTGGCCGAGATATAGTCTTCGAAGGGGGCATATTCCAAAATACCGCTTTCTGAAGGGGTCTCCCCAGGAAAAATTTGAAAAAAATCTAAAAAATATTTTGTGTCGAGATTTCAATGCAGATTGATGGGAAATCGATCAGCAAATCGTTTAAGGTATCCCCCGCAAGAATCGGATAAGAATTGGCCAAGATAAAGTCTTCCAAGGGGGCATATTCCAAAATACCGCTTTCTGAAGGGGTATCCCCAGGAAAAATTTGAGAAAAATCTAAAAAATATTTTGTGTCGAGATTTCAATGCAGATTGATGGGAAATCGATCAGCAAATCGTTAAAGGTATCCCCCGCAAGAATCGGATAAGAATTGGCCAAGATATAGTCTTCGAAGGGGGCATATTCCAAAATACCGCTTTCTGAAGGGGTCTCCCCAGGAAAAATTTGAAAAAAATCTAAAAAATATTTTGTGTCGAGATTTCAATGCAGATTGATGGGAAATCGATCAGCAAATCGTTAAAGGTATCCCCCGCAAGAATCGGATAAGAATTGGAGGCGATATAGCCACTTTCTCATATTTCCGTTGCCTAATTTTAAGGGCAACAGGAAATCAAATATCAATGAAGACAAGAATTAACCGTTTTTACCTATTACATTGCCTAAAATGTTTTTAATTTAGTAGAAATTCAATAAAAAAATAAAAATAATTTATTTTAAAAATAGCGCCCTCCTCCTCGATTCTCAAAGGTTGCACCTAAGCTAGCCTGAAATTCAGAAAAAATATTTCCGATATTTTATTTTTTGTTTTTTTTTTTTTTTTTTGTTTGGTGTACCTATTTGTTGTAATATTTGTGTTGTAATTTAATATTACAAGGTTAGAAACGACCTCATATGCGTACATATCTCTTTCTAATTCAAGTCAATTAGAGAAGCATAGCTTCATACTGACCATGTGTAAATAACGGTTGCTGTATTGGGAATGAAATAACTGTAGCTTCCTATAAGCGCCCTCACACGGCGAGAAAGAGAACCAATAAAAGATTTGGAGCTCTCTATGGTTATAATTTTTGACCGAGACGACATCTATTAGCCAAAAAATACAAAGGAAATTATCAACAGATGACGCTGTTGTAGTTGTGGGTGTAATTTTATTTCTCTTAATTAGTTAATTTTTAAAAGCAACAAATTATTTTATTTTAAGCGCTTAATAGTTATATTTAATATGGGAATCGTTGAGTATCAAACATATGCTTATCCACAGATTTTAAATATATTGGTAAAATTCTCCAGAAAGGCCAAAGTTCAGTCTAAAACTTTTTCACAGCACATAATGATGTATTCGATTATTCGAATACTAGTATTCGATATTTAAAATATTAGTATTCGATATTTAAAATATTGGGTTTGTTCAAGTAACATAAAATAAAATGTAAAAGGAAATTCCACAACTATGTATCTCTAATAGGGAATTGGGATTTCCTATAGAATTAGGATCTGCCGACTATATCTTATGTATTATGAAAAACTATTCACACGCCTCCAACTTTAAATAAGTTTTAAAATTAAGCGTTTTCGAAATCAATATACATAATTTTATAAAAATTAGAGTGAATATAATCAACGGCTTAATTTTAAAACTTATTTAAAGTTGGAGGCGTGTGAATAGTTTTTCATAATACATAAGATATAGTCGGCAGATCCTAATTCTATAGGAAATCCCAATTCCCTATTAGAGATACATAGTTGTGGAATTTCCAATCAGTTATATGGCAGCTATAGAATGTAGTAGAAACAGGCAGACTGACATGCTTCTATCAACTGGAGGTGATCTTGATCAAGAATATACATAATATGGTCGCTATGACCCTTTCAAGAAAATAAACAAAAGTGTTAGTAGGTTTTTTTTTTTAGTTGAAATGATGAAATGCTGAGTTAAAATGGAGAATTGACCACATTCTTAAAAATAAAAGAGTAATAGTTGAAAGACATTGTTGGCATTATTTTTATTATCATTAGTTCCTTATTATTATTCCACATTATTATTTTTCATTAGTTCAAAATTGTTTCTTAGAAGCTTTTTTAAGATGTTTTTGATGTTTTGGGTTTGTTCTAAAAAAAATCTGTTTTTCTTTTTGAAACTGAAAAGTTAGTGCAGTATTTAGTCTCAAAAGGATAGCTAAAACTTCTGATTATAATATTCTATATGTTTGTTCTATTATGGTATACACTTTATACCTATTTTTATTACAAAGACTATATCGTATTATGGATAAGCGTATACTTTTTAGATCATAAACTTATTTAGATCATTATTTAAAGAATAAGCTTTAGTAAAGAAGTTGGGTCTACAGTTTGTTACAAGTTTTCAAAGCGTGAAAGTTATAGCATTAATTGTTCTGACTAAAAACTAATTTTTTAAATCGTTAAAACTAATATAAAAAATAATTTATATCTTTGTGCTTAAAAAAAAAACATTACATTACAGAATATTACATTACAGAAACACAAAAGTGTCATCTGGGGACAAATGTTTTGGTTACAAGATGTCGCTTTATCCCAACATTTTTAACAACAGATGTCGCTATAAATGTAGATGTAAAAATAGTTATTTGACATACTATATGTATGAAATGAATTATTTTTTAAAATTTAAGTTAAATACTATTATTCTATCTATTACATCATGTATATAATAATTTATTTTTCTAAATAGTTTGCTAATCTCTTAATTTGTGTTTTTTGGTTTTCTTACCGAATCACTTCTATCCTTTCAAAAGCTGTCATCTCAAGCAATCCTGGTAGTTGTGGAGAAACTTCCACTCCATTCAGTCGGGGTAGCTCCTAGCGTTAAGTTAACACACAAAAACTTAAACAAAGACTCCCAGCGGGTTGAAAACCAAGTCTCGACAAAATCCAGTCCTTGGATTAGGTATTTTCCGTTCGGTAGTTGATCCTTTTCCTCAAGAGTTATATTTTCCTGAGGAGGAAATAAACAAAAAAGTATCAAAATGAACGGAACTGATGTGGCCGACGTGGACCCGGATACGGAACCATTTTTGGGTGGAGCTCCAGCTCCAGCACCTTCCCTGGTAACGGTGGCTGAATCGGCCTCGAAAGTGACTCCTGCACCCACTCCGGCTGGGGAGCCGAACACCGAACCGACTGCTGCTGAGGCTCCAGCTGTAGAACCGACAACCAAACCAGAATCAGACGAGGCTCCTGATCCTGCACGGCCACCAGCTCTGACTGGAACTGCTTTGCGGACACGCAAGCCGCACCATGAGACGCCTCCTTTACGAGGTTTTGGAGCTTGGGATGATCCGGGAGTTTCACTTTTCGCCACCGCCTCCCAAGAGCCCATTCCCAACATGCTGAGCTACTTGAAACCGTTACCAGGCACAGGATGCGATTACGACAAGGAGGCCTGCCGTATGAAGTCGCAGAACTCGGTGGCGGAGAACTCGCTCTTCCGGCTGATCAAGTTCCAGGTGGAGGAACTGGCCGCCGACCGGCACACCCACATGAATCCCAAGCAGCAGCTGGAGCGGACCGACGGCGCCATTACCGCTGCCCTGGCGGAGGAGATGCGTCGCCAGCGGGTGGCGGCCAGCAAACGCATCCAGTTGCACAGGAATGTGGTTAATTTCCGGCAGCTCAAGGCGGAGGTGGACCAGGCGAATACAGCCCTGGTCGTGAGGCAGACTATCTTGGCGAACGAGCGGCAGCGGGCGGACAAGATGCAGACGGAGCGGGCCAAGGCGATTGCAGAGCAGCGGAAGCTGGAGCTGGAGCGCAAGGCGGAGGAGATGAATAAGGGCCTGAAGGCGTCCAACTTCCGGCGCGACCTAATAGTCCAGATAACGGAGGCGCGCAACAAGCGCCACAAGGACCAGCAGACAATGGTCGAGGAAGGGCGGCGGGAGCGGCGCGAGTTCCTGGCCAAGGTGGAGGAGGACCGAATCAAGGATGCCATAAAGTTGGACAAGAACCGGCGGGAGCTGATGAATGCCCTGCAAACGTCTGCTGCCCAGAGCCGAGCCGCACGGGTGGCCACGGCAAAGTCTACGAAGGGCAAACCGGAGCGAGGTATTTTGGATGCACTGGGTCCGGTGACCGCCACCTACGTGGGCATGGCGAAGAAGCGGCGCCTCGACGAGATCCAGGCGAGGGACATGAACGCCGCCCGTTTGGGCTTCCAGCTGAGCCAGATCAAGCACGAGATCGAGGCCCGGGAGCAGCTGATCACCAACCTGCTCATCCGCGAGTTCAAGGCCAAGGACAACGAGCTGGCCCTGAAGCAGGCCCGCCAGAAGATGGCCCTCAAGCGGGAGATCCGCGACCAGCTCCTCAGCCAGCGGGATGAGCAGAAGTTCTTCCGCGAAAAGGCCATCCAGGAGGGCATGCTGAAGCCGAAGGAACCCACCAGCTTCGGAGAGCGCCAGTACCGCAACCAGGTGGCCCAGGCCGAGAATACCCATCGTTTGGACGTTCAGGCGTACAAGGACATCGCCGTCATGATCGAGGAGAGGAAGCAGCGGCGGGCCGAGAACATCGAGGAGATGCACCAGATTAACAAGCGAGTCTACGACTGCCAGGAGATGGAGGACAAGATGGTGGCCGCGGAGCGAATGGAGCTCCTGAGCAAGCAGCCGCGTGCAGTGATCCTCGCTCTGCGCTCTTCCCTGCTGACCCCGGACGAGATCAAAGCCTTTAATCTGGCCAAGTAGAGAGTATCCTTTCTACCTTGTTTGCCACAAATCCATTTACTGTTATTTTGAAGATCCTTGTTGGATTTAGTTTGGAAACTTTAAAAGATCTCTTAGTAGGAATAACACAACATACCGCAATATATCCTTCATCTTGGCTGGAAATCGAAAAATTCCGAAGCGGCGTACTCCGAAAAGCTTGCTCCTAATCAGTGTGACCAAATAAGCAATAAATTTCAACTGCATTAAAATTATGAGACTTATCGGCGCCAAAATTTAAAATTGGGGGACTATCGATAACTAATTTTTCTCTTCAGGGCTTTGAGGATCATCCCTAGTGTAGGCAGTTCGCATAGGTGACGAACCACATGCCTTAAAAGCTAAGGTTGACAGCTAACTCTGATATAGATCTTGAAGGTTTTTTAATGTTATTTTATAACCCTTAATTTAATAATGTTTTCCCAAAACCAAAATCCCCAAAAAGAAATCCTTTAAGGTTGTTTTCTCTTCGTTTATTCATAGCTTGATTCACTTAACAACTAAGGTAAAGAGTAAAGATATAGTATACAGCTTGATTCGGATTAGGATTACAGCCTAGGCCTAGGTTCTACTGACAGGTTCAGGTATAGATTAGCTTTAGTCACAGCTCGGACTCTCGCGCCGCTTTTTACCTCCAAGAACGCCTCGATAACTTACTCACTAATAAATGCATTTCGTCTCCGGTACGGTTTTTTATCGATTTGCCAGGACATGCCGAGACATGTCCCGACATGCGGATTATCCGCATATTTTTGTTGTAAAATTTTTAAATCTATATTGTTGGTAATTTTTGCTTTTCTGTCGATGCTGCTTGAAGGTAAAATCGCAAAATGAAAAAAAAAAACAAATAACTATTACTGCAAACTAAACATGTATCAAATATTAAAAAAAAAAAAATTAAATTGGTATATAGAGGACTATAAATATAACATTGAACCAGCTGGAATTATGTACAATAAACAATTAAATTCCTGTCATAAATAAATAATAAATATACAGTTAAATGCAACTTAGTCGGATCGGCTAATGGTCTACATGGCCCGATCCTCAACTTACAGGATACAGATTGGATATATATATTAAATGATGATATCGCCCGATAATTAATCGAAATTCGAGCTGTTTAGCAACCAACTACGGTCCTACTAATACACAATACTAGAAGGGGGGGGAGAGCGGGAGCGGTTGCTTAGGGGGGGTGTGTGTGTGTAGTGGGAAGGAAGGTGGGACCAGGAAGAACAGAGAAGGAGGATGTGGAATCCCTAGTCGATCACAACCGACCAGGGATGGTCCACCTTGCCGTACTGGATGTCCGTCAGCGTTTCGCGGATGAGCTCGTGGACTGGCTTCTCCTGTTCCATGGTGGGTATGTAGAGGTCCTGGCCGAGGTAGTTGATCCTGTTAACGGGACTAACCACACAGGCAGTGCCGGCGCCAAACAGTTCCAGCAGCTGGAAAGGATAACAAAAAATTAACACAAAACAGGATAACGAGGGTGATCCTTGACTTACCCGTCCCTGGTTGAGCAGCTCGCAGACCTGTGGCATGGTGATGTTGGCCTCGCTCACCTTGAACTTGCCCCACTGGCGGGTCATGCGCAGGATGGAGTCCCGAGTGATGCCCGGCAGGATCAGGCCACTCAGTGGCGGGGTAACCAGTTCTTGTTCTGCAAAAGGGATGCGAATGTTGAGATCTAAAGGATCTAAAGGCACATCCTCATCACTTACCTCCTTGATCGTTCACGTAGAACATGAAGATGTTCATGGTGCCCACTTCGGTGAGCTGGTGGTCCTCGCCGTACAGCCATAGGACCTGCTGCAGTCCTTTGGCGGCGGCCTCCTTCTGGACATTGATGGTGGGTGCGTAGTTGGAGCCCATTTTGCGGTTGCCCACGCCTCCCGGCCACGCCCTCACGTAGCTGGGATCGGCCAGAAGGGATACGGCGCCGGAAGATCCTGTCTTGAAGTAGCTACCCACAGGGCTGAGGATTGTGTAGAGCAGGGCGGAGTCCGAGGAGGCTACTCCCAAGGTGGGCTGTAAGTGGGAGTAAGGATTAGTTCCAAGTTCCAGTTCCAGTTCCAGTCCACAAAATACTCACATCAATGCCGATCAGGGTGGGACGGATGTACAGGCTGGCGGTATCTGTGTGTGGAACCCACTCGGAGTCGATGGAAAGCAGGCGGGAGAGGCACTGGACGAACTCCTTGCCCTCGAAGGTGGGCAGGCCGGAGCGCTGGGCGGCCAGATTCATGCGGTTCATGTTCATATCCGGCCGGAAGATGCGGATCTTGCCATCGACGCCCCTATAGGCCTTCATGCCCTCGAAGAGCTGCAATTAAAGCCGATGGGAGGTACGGATTAGAGATCAGATCACTGATTGGATTATCATCAGGCCACTGCCGATGGCAACTACGATCTGGTTCTGACGTCAGCCCCAGCAGTCCACACGTGCCACTTGTTTGCAAAGATCGTCGGATTACGGGATTGCCGGATTACGGCTGGAAGTGCAGGCACGAGCCGGAGTAAAGAGTCACGATTTCGCGGGGAAGGCATTGCCTTCCCTAGCAACACCGATTGCTTGGAAACAACCGTGGAAACCTACCTCTACGGCGTAGTGGAGGACTTTGGCGGCCGGATGCATGACTAGATTCTCCAGTGGCGTGATCTCCGGTCGCTGCCATCCGCCCAGGTTCCTGTGGTAGTAGATCTTCAGCATATGGTCGGTGAAGAGCCGGCCGAAGCCCAGCTCCTCGTCGCTGTCCGGTTTCATCTGGAGCTGCTCCGGGGCGGCCAGCCGGACGGAGAGCTGGGAGGCACGGAACTGGTCGCCCACGTTCTGGTCGTGCTTGATCGGCTCCGGGGCGCTGGTGTATTGGGCGTCCACCTGGGCGGTGATCTGGAAGTCGGCCGAGGTCTTCTGCTCGCGTTGCTGCTGGGCCGCCTTCAGGGATTGGTTGCTGCACAGCCGGATGGACTGTTCGATGAAGCGGATAAGGCGGTGTTGGTTGCGGAAAATATCCTGAAAAAATATGAAAAGAGATTTATTAATTATTAAGATCTTATTAATTTTAATAGTTATATTCTAAAATATTTATAGTATTTTGTAAAGGAAGAACTAGTCTTCTCCAAACATAGATTCTCTTCTTAAAAACTAAGTTGTCAGGGTTCTTTTATATAAAAATGTATTCATTTTCTATTATTCTTTAAATATTTTACTTAAAAAACTATAAAAACAAAGGCTACAAGCTAAATAAGTAAATAATTTTTAATTTAATAAAATTTTAAAAGGTTTTCTTGGATTTTTTTTCAAGAATTAAGAATTTTCGTATAATACTTGCTTCTAACTTTAGGGTTTAAAACCTTAAGGGTTCTTTAGTCTTATATAGTATACTAATATTTATCTAATATTTTTCAATTTTTTTTATTTTTATAAACCTAAAAACAGTCTATATAAACTCTAACAATGACACAGAACTAAAGTTTAAATAGAATTCTAGAGAACCCTCGAATTCCTCAGGCATGTGCCTCGCCACCTACCATACTGCCTACCATAACTGCTCCAAAAAACCTAAATATTTGACTTATTCCAAGAATATTAAAACAGAACTAAAGTTGTAATAGAATTCTACTAGAATCCTTATATTTTTTTTATTATATTATATTTTATTACAGGCATGTGGCTTATAACCTACTTAGACTGCCATCCATAGTAAAATGGCAACCTTAAATCCAAGTTTTAATAACAACTCCACCCAAAAACCCTATTTATTTCAATTATTAAACTCCTCTTAATAAAATCTCATAAGGGAATTGAACTTTAATGATATTTATAAAGCTTCCGCAATTGAAAAAATTCCAAAAAAAAAAAAAAAAACCTGTGAAGTATGCTAATTTTGAGTTCTAGACCCGAAAAAAAATGCCAACTCCCGAAAACTGATTTGCACATTCATTAATTTCCAATTTGCAAGGCAGACGATCTTGTTTACGGCCGGACTGCCGAATAGATTGGACTGATGTAACCCCTCCATACAAGGGGGGGGATATTGCGAATTCAGATTCAAATTCAGATTCGACTATATGTATGTATATAATACCGGGGGTCAGACGAGAGTCAGCAGTTTAGATTCCAACTCGGTTTCAAAACCAGACACAATCAGGTATTGCTGATGCAAAGATGACAGAATTTCCTTGATGGCGCACTGGCTGATGAAATCGCCCAAACTATAGGCTAAGCTACAAAAAAAAACTAAAAAGCCAAGAAAACTAACAAAAACTGCTGTCAGTAGTGGTCGTCATTGCATCAGCCATAAACCAAAAAAAAAAACCCAATCGAAATATTCCAAATAACCACCAGAAGAGCACGATCCCAAAAACTGGTTCAAAATATTTGTAGACTGTGGCACACAGAATTCATTATGAGAAGTCTATTATAGAGGGAGATATAGTTAATGTCGTCTATATGTCTGCCTGTGGCGCTTATCGGGCGATGTTCGGGGGCGATAAGACTGTTGGCGGTCATTAATGTCCAAAATAAAACATTAATGGCTTCTATTTATAGTTTTGTCTGGAAATAAGAGCGATTGCCTCTCGAGGGTAGAAGAAGCTACTATATGTATGCCTTTCAAAAAGATTTTTTTTGAAAATTATTTCTAGTTTTTTTTTTGGTCTTTTTGTTTCAAGTTCAATGTGAAAGAAATTTTTAGAAATATAGTTAGAAACTATTAATATGGTTTAAACTTTAAAGTAAACTTTAAACTTTTTTAGAGTTGTTTTTAGAAAATTTGTTTCTTGAAAAAAAACGGTTTTGTTAAAGATTTTTCAAATGTTTTCTATAAAATATTTATATTAATTTTGTAAAAAAACCAAGTAACAAAAGTCTAATTTTTATTTGAATTTAAGTTCCAGCTATGGCTTGTATCAGTTTTATTATTGCCTTTTTTATTTAATTTTTTTTTCAAAACTGATAAACAAAATTGTATAGAGAGCCGCGTTCCATGATTTGCATATATTTAACATACAAGCTATAGCCGGAGCCGCGAATATTCCCAATTCGGGGAGTCTGTTGCCAACTTGTTAAAATTAATATTTATTTTCGGCAGCCGCTGATGGCGGTGGCGCTGATGGCGTTGATGGCGGGTGGCGGGTGAGCGCGCGCGTGGCTACAAATGTTCCCGATTTCGATTTCGATTACAAACCTTTGCGTTAATGGCCATTTTGGTCGTCATTTTGTCGCTTGTAACGGTTGAACTTTCTTTCGTTACTCTTTCTTTCTTTTTGGGAGGGTGGGGAGGTGCAGCTCTCTTTTTTTTTTTCTGCACTTGCACTTTGCCGCACTTGCGCGATCACCTTTTATTCTTGGCTTTATTTTCTTTGTTATTTTAGTTATTTGTTGGGTGGCTCGTGTGGAGGGAACTACTGACAGAAATGCACTTTGCCACACTAGACTCGACTCGGAATCACTCGATCACAGCAAAAAAAAATAAATTGTTTAGTCCGCAAATGGTTGGTGGTCTCTGTTTGGCGAGGTGATGTGTTTCAGATCGCACTAGGAATAACGATAATTATGCTTTTTTCAACCGAACTGAACGGTTGCACGACCTTATATAGTCGCCGCTCTCTGCAATATCTGTCAGGTAATCTTTCTCTTCCCAGCCCGCTCTCATACCTGGCCCGCCTACCTCTGATCGCCATTTTAAGAGCGCACCAATGGCCGCTAAGAGAACTAACGGGGGAGAGGACGAGAACACTCTCATACACTGCGCCACACAAACAAAAAAAATGGTGAAAAACATCATACGTTTTTTTATAAATTAAATTGAAAAATACATATAATAAACAAGGGAATGACTGGCAAATATATTGAACCAATAAGTCATCACCTGTTTAAATAATAAATGTCAACAATTTTTTCTGACTTGTAGAATCAACCTTTTTGAAATACATATTAATATGTGACAGGATTTTGTGCACTAGTTATAAGGAAAATTTATAAAAACAACCTACTTAATTAATGAGTTTTCCCAACATCAACTGTAAATATTAAGAATCACTCATTTTAATTGGCTAGGTGGCTGATAATCCTAAAAATATATGTGAGTTATTAAAATGTTTATTAATATATGTAATTAATATTACTCACTTTTGTCAACCTAGTTGGATTCATTGTAGAAGATGCTCTAAAAAATATAAAAAATAAAAATAAAAAGACCAAAGAAAAGGGGTAAGAAAGTATTATATCTCTTTGCAGAAGTTAAAGCTGCCAACGTGGCCCATTTTTTCATCAACTTCAACGTCTACATAGAGATATAATACTTTCTTACCGTTTTTCTTTGGTGACAGTGAAAGATTCGTAACTTTTCTCCCAAAGGTTAAGTTATTATCCACAGCTTTTTCATCAGGTTTCTTCCTAGCCTTCGAGGACCACCTCAACTTTATCAATAGTCATCATCATTACAGGTTCAGAGCTTACTGACCAACTATAAAAATCTTTTTCCTTTATGTCCGACAGCTTTTTTATGTACTTGCCACACAAGTTTTAAAATACTTTTTATTTTTTGACCAAAAAGTACAATTTGTTACCCCGTCGAGCTCAAATGATTAACTAAATATAAATTTAGTTTAATTTATTTATTTAATAGTTGATATTTCCTGCTTGTTTTTAAATCATTTAATTTTTAGTCAAGTTACTATTATTTCCAGTTACTATTATTTTTTGGGCAGTGTAGCCAAAATGTAGATTGCCGAAAATCGAATGATCTTTTGTTTCCTTAACGGCTCTCTTGCTCAAGTTTGGCGCTCTTTCGGCCTTTTGCCGATCGATCTTCGGCTTTCGATTCTTGTTCTTCGGGTTGTGTTGCTGCCCCAAAAGTGGGGGGAGGCAGGGTGGCGGGCTGTGTACCCCCCATGGGCTGCGTACTTATTTGGGCGCAGCAATCGGCAATTTCGGCGACCCGAGTTTTGTTTTTTATTTCTTTCGTTTTGCTTTTTTTTTTGGCAACTTTTTTGTGTTTTTGCCTCGACAATTTCGAATTATTTTCTGTAGAATTTCGGATTTTTTTTTGTGCTTTTTTGACATATTTGCTAAGAGTTGATTTTTTGGTTGACGGCTTGTCTTCTGGTTCTAGTTTCTTGTTTGTACTGCTTGGAGCTTGTGTGGTTTCCATTAAAGGTAAGTACATAATGGAACAAGCGGTACGTAGCGTACATTCATACTTACTATATAATTAAAGAGTTTTTTTCTTGACTTAAACTTTATATACAACTTTATATCATGCCTATCATGCCTACAACTTTATATCATGCCTAGGTAGGTAGTTAACTTTTTTATTGGAAAAATTCATTGAAATTTTAATTATGGTTTTGGTTTTTTTCCAAACTATATAATTATGTTATGCCTTTTTAGTTACAGAACTATAAATATCATAAAACTTAACTACAAAATTGGAATATAAGATGTGTTTTTTAACTATCTTACAATTTTTATTGGTTTAAAAACTTTACCAAAACGCTAAAAATATGTTTAAAATACTTTTTAATACAGTGCCTCTTAATACTTTTTGAAAATTGTGTTATTTTCAAACTAAAATTTAGTGAAATACCTTAAATATTTAATAAGTATCTTCTTAAGTCAACGATAAATAGTACAATATTAATAAAAGAGTATCTTTAAAGACTTAATTTTAATGTTGTTTTGTTGGATTTTCTTTAATTTAATATTAAGTATCAAATACTTATAAATCATGTATCAAAAATTTCATATTTACATGTAAATGAACTCTAAAAATCAACTTTTCCAAATATATTTACATATAAAACATAACAACTCTTCGTTACATACAGATTTATTGAAAAAAAAGGAAGATAAGGATAAGAATAAATATCCATTAAGGAGACGCACACGTGCTATCAACTAGGACTAGAAGGACTTCCTTCCGAGCACTTTTTGTTTCTTACCTGACTACTCCTTAGTTTCTTCTTATGGATGTCCTTTTTTTCATACAACATGGGAGTAAATGAAGTTTTTGAAGGATATAGTTGATAATCATTGAGGGGAATATTTTCATCTTGTGTTCCTCTGGCAATGTGACGCGCATGTTTTTTTTTTATTTTGTATTTGGTTTTTTATTTTCCTGTTTTTCCTGGTCGTACTTTCCCGTGCCGGACTGATAAGCCAAAATTTCCCAGCGTCTGTGTGTGTGTTTGTGACAGATTGTTCAAAACAAATACATACATACATATGTAACTAGATGCGAAAACAACAACAACAACTAGAAGAGTGAGTGAAGACCCTCGCTAATCCTGGCTGATGCAATATCTAAATTAGCTGCATCACGATCGACGGCTGATAAGAGAATTCCAGTAGGTGCACGGTGTATGCACCCTCTCTGCCTCTCTGCCCACCCACTTGGCCCGGACCAGGCGTCTTGTAACTTAAGAGAAATAGAGTGAGAGATCTGCGTAAGAGCTAGGCTCTCCTGGTTACATTACATGGCTCGCTCTCGCGACCCCCTTTCTGGCCGCTCTCTGGCTCTTCTTCTTGGGCTGCTGAACTGGTTGATAAACAAATAAATTAGCGAGCCGTCTTCTTGAATTGGTTGCTTTTGTTGTTCAATCAATGCCGGGGAGCAGTTCAATGTCAATGTACGGGCCAGAGCGAGAGGGTCAATGGATGGAGAGTGGCCCGGTGCCCACTTGTAATATGTGTGTCGCTCTGGCTTTGTACATATCTCTCTCCCTCTCTCTGGCTGTGCCTCCTTCCTGGCCATGGTCGGGGTCCCTGGTTCAGTGGGTCACGCGGTTGGCGTTGACTTGAATTTGTGGGCGACCTTCAGGCCGAGGGGGCTTTCAAGGAGAAGGGCCTTCAAGTAAATGGAAGTTTTTCGGGGATATTTTAAAGGTATGGAAAATATTATTTCCAAAAACTAGATTTCATTGACTTTTAAATAAAACAAAACTCTTATTATATTATTATTATTATTAATCTTATTATTTTGGATCTCAAATCCTCCTTTTTAAGATCCTTTTTTATAAAAAATTAGTTTTCAAGGTCCTTTAACTTAGATACTAGTTTATAAAATATGTTTCAGTTTATATTATATTCATATTAAAATATTTTGTAATTATCTACGTATTATAAATTATAAAAAATTAGACATAATGTATTATTACAGGCTTATCTAAATCTATTAAATATCATCTAGTGTTGGCAATCGTTCAAAAAATTGGCCTTGTCAGGCTATCGTTTATCGATTTTAGATCCTGGCTTCCAGGGCTTCCAATACTTGGACTTTACAAACACTACAAGGTTTGAAAGACAAAAGATGGCCATAAAAATGTAATTTAAAGAAAAGATCATTATAAAATGTATAGGATCTTTTGTATTTTATTATAATTGTCCTCCTATACCCCTTTATGCCCATTATGCCTTTAAAGTTTAAACTTCAAAACTATTGATTGTGAAATTCGAAAACCTGCAGCTGCAGATTTGGGGCTTTCTGGACGTTTCTGTTGTTCTGGCCGGGCATTGGCAGCGAAAACAAACAGCGGGTTAAAAAAAAGGCTGGCGAAAAAAACAACAAGTTGATAAACGATTTCCCTTCGGGGGGCACGTAACTAACCGAAAGATACACAAACAAGTCGGAGGTGTCATGGAGCGGAGAAAAACAAGTATCACCTGATCGAAGACGTGGCTTCGAAGACCACATGTCCTAAAATAAAACCAAATATTCCACAAAAAAATGACTCAATGAGATCTTGCACTGACTTTACAATACTTTTTACGATCAAGGACGCGATACATTGGCATAAATATACAAATACAGCTACACAATTTTTTGTATCTGTGAGATGGAGGGGTGTGTCGTATCTCGCTCTCTTGGCATTTTTGTATGAGTGTGTGTTTTGGAGGCCCGTTCGTCTGAAACGGGCCCACTTTTTCAACACACACACACACACAGAAACAGAGATACAAATACAGTGAAGAGATACAGATACATATCGGAATACATGGCGTATGCGCAATATGCTCACAATATTACCCCATTGAATTGACTTGTTTTTCGCACTGACTTTACAATCGTTCGGTTATTTTTTTGTTTTTATTGTTGTTGATGACTTTCTAGGAGATTTTGTTATTGTTACCTTGACAACGACAACAGCCCGCCACCAGTTTACAACGTCATTCGAGATTCTTGTTGTTTTCTGCGGTTTTCCCTCTAGAAGTGATTGCAAATATTATTCGCCCTTTTGGGGTGGACAGGCCCTGTATTACTTTTCCAGTAAGGCCTCTGCAGTGGCGTCTTTGCTATTATAATGCTAATGACTCTAAAATCGTATCATAATCATTGCAAATTCTTCCAATTACGCACTGTTGTGGTAGCAGTGACGTCAAATCAATACAAAATCGATTCAAAATCAAACCTAATCGCGCCCAACTGTGTCGAGGTAATTGGAATTAAAAATGGGTATTGCTACTCGAATGATTTTCTTCCAGGGAATCGACTAACAAATCAAGTCACAAATTCAAAACATTCTCGATTCCACAATTCACGATTCTCGGGGCTAAAGGGTCTCCAAAACGACGCAGTTCCGATCGGATGACCAGTTTTTCGATAAATACCCACGAATTTACGTATTTTAATGGGTGTTACGTATATAATTAGTATAAAGGATTAATTTTTATGGGTGTATATACATTAAATCTATGGGTTATATAGATTCTGTATGAGGGGTTTCCTCCCTGTTTAAGGAAAATGCTTTTCAGATTAAAAGTAAAGTGTTATTTATTCTAGAATTTTATTTTATTGGAGTATCTTGACCCAAACTGTAGCATTTTTGGAGAATCAACCTTGTTAGTTAGCTCATCTTCCTGATCTTGGGGGGCTTATCGATCCATTGACGTCATCAGGAAAGGCACACGCCTCCTCCCAAAAAAAAAAAAAAAAAACAAAACACGGGACTCTCGTTATCAGTCCAGCTCTGCCCCGCCCTTTAAAACCCCTCCAGTATGATCACAAGATACCCGTTTCCGGGGCTTTGGCTGTCACTGAAGCGGTAGAGATAAACAATCCAAAAAAACCGAAAAACCAAAAGATACATATACCGATACAGATACATTTCCAGAGGCAAGTGGAAACGGATGATATATATTTTAAAAGACAACCGCTGTGAGCCACATGATCGCGATCGTTCGGCCAAGTTGATGAATGTGGCTTTATCATTGCCACTCCTCCTCCCCCGCTCACCTCTCCTCCCCTCCTCGGTAGCATTATCTATTATTTTAGTCAACCGTACCGATTAGGGAATCGGCAAGTCATCCGGGGATATGAGAGTTCGGATGTCAGGGCCCGATTCCGTTCCCGTTCCCGATCTCCATCATTCTGATTTATTTTCCCATTCTCGTTAGCAGTATTTTTTTACGCATCGCCCATTAATTCAGACATTTATTTGGCAGGTATTTATTTTTATCATTTTAATGTATTCATTCTGACTTGGAATTTTTATTAAAAAAATAAGTATAATATTTGATTTTTGTGGGCTTCTCAATAGAGAAACTCTTAATTAACAAAAAGACTTAATAGACTTAATATTTTGTTTTGTAATAGATATTCTTAATTAACAAAAGTCAATTGAAAAACTTGTACCTTTTCGTGGTTTATTTATTGTTTTTTTTTTCAAGTAACAAAAATCTTAAATATCTTATTGAATTCCTATTTTTTTTCCTCATCTCAACTTTCTTATCTTATTGTTATGAAATTATCGTGAAAACTTTTTGCTAAACTTTTAATATAAACCTTTATTTTTATATACATTACCCCTTACATTTTTTGTCTTTAGTTTTATTTATTTTCTTAGTTTTAGTTTGTGTTATTAACAGTATTCTAAATAACAAGCCTTGCAATTGAATTTAAAGTATTCTTAGGACTTAAGGACTTAAGTCTTTAAGGACTTTTGGAAAATGCGAAAAAACACCAAATTCTTAAGTTTAATAGGTTTAAGATGGAACTATTTAATTAAAATTAATCACGCTTAGAATTTTGAGGTCCCTTTTTGGAAAAAAAATAAGAAACACTTTTCAGTAACTCTTTTAAAGTATAAGTAACGACTTTGGAGTAAGTATTTCAAAGAAGACTTATTAAAATATACAATTTGTGTATTATGGTTATTTTTTTTTACTTATTTAACCATTTATTTGTGTTTTATAATTCTTACACTTGCACCTACTTGTTATTTTAATAAAGAATTCTTTCCAACTTAAGCCAACGAATCAATTTCCTTTTTCCACATGGAAAGGCTTAACTTCTGGTCAACTGATTTCTTCGAATCTATATTAAAAGTATATACAAATATATACACGTATATATACATACATATATATATTAAATAGATATTTATGATGGCCAGAAATCGTAGGCGCTGCCAAGTGATTTATTTGCTTACGCGGGCTTTCTTTATATTCTTGTCTGTATATCTCCGAATACATTTTTTGCTGCTCAAGGTCTTTGTACCGACCAACACCCACCCCCGCCCTCCAGTTGTGCAGCCCCCACCTCCTCCCACACCCCTCTGTCCACTAATTTTCACTGTCGATCTTTGGCATTCAAAAATAGCACAAAAAAAAAAGAGAAATAAAAAAATCTAAAAGATTGGAAGGAAAAAACAGAATTTCTGGTGTTTACCAGCTGCCGGGACTATCTCTCTAATTGATTCTTTTCGCCAACGAATCGCCCCTTCACACCCACACCCGCCTCACCTACCACTCTCCAGGCAGATATTATTTTTCAAGGTTGGGGGCAAAAGGAACAAAAATGTTCATAAAAAAAGAAGCCAAGAAAGAGCTCGATTATAACGCTTTTTTACGATCTTTTTAACGTTTGCCGGTTTATGGCCAAAAAAAAAACACAATCGTGGCCAAGTCGCGTGCCTTGAGACAAGCCCCCCTTTTCAGAAAAGGAGTTAAATGGTACTATATTGAGTATATTATATATGGTAGAATATATGGAACCGATCAAGTGGTGGTCTGATTTTCCGATTTGTCAGCGACACGTGCGGCTCTCCGCAAAAAAAAAAGGCTAAAGAATATACGAGAATGTGTTCGAAATTTGTGCCCCATGTGTGTACTGTGTACCCACAAAGTTGTAGTGTACACAAAGGTTGGAACATCCAAAACTTATAGGGTATCAAGGGAGTATTAGACCAGGAAATCAGTAAAAGACTAGGAGAGGTTTTGGTATATTAAAAAGAAGTGTTAAGGTTTATTCTATTATTGCTTAAGAAAAATTATTCTAAAAAGTTTAAATGGTTACTATTTTGTTAAATATATTTTTTTTAAAGTTTCTAAAATGAATAATGTATGAATACTTACTATGTATTGCTAAATATGATTTCTATTTTTAAAGCTAGGCAATAGGAACTATAATTTTTGTTTATGTTTTTTAAGTAAAATATATTGTTTTTATAATTTTGGTTTTTTTTTATACTATGTTACTATTAATATATAGGTTTATACAACTTTATACAACATAACTATAGTATAACTTTTAAAAAGTACTATAGTAGACTATAAATGGTGGATTATAAGAATACTAACACCTCGAGAAGAACCATATTACCTATTTTATTGTGTAGATATTAGTTAATATATCTCCAAAAAATATCCTTTGATATTAAAGAGAAGTATTACCTATTTTATTGTGTAAATTTTAGTTAATATCCCTTCCAAAAAATGTCCTTTGATTTTTAAAAACAAAAACCACAGCATACTTCTTAGAGACTCTATCATCAAGACCCATATCCCCAGAGAACTAGAAAGCATTCTTAGTTTATCATATTTCTTCAACTTTTTTTTTGATCAAATAACGCTAAAGAGTTGTGCACACACACACTGTAAGAAACACCCACCTAGAGTGTCTAAATGTATTTTTGAGTTACTTGCGCGTGGCTCTCAAAATTCAGAAACAAAAAAATATATGGCATAAAAAAGTATAGTAAAAAAAAGTGTAAAAAAAAACCCGATCCGAACTGCCAGAAACACAAAGCAGACAAAAAATGTAAAAATGTGCCTAGTTGGCAAAATAAATCCGTCAAATCAACGAAAAGCCAGAAAGTCGAAAAGTCAGATCGTCGGACGTCGTCGAGTGTCCAATTTAAATGCTATACATAGATAGATACCCATAGCCCATTAACAATGTATCTGAGTAATAGTATCTTAGTATGGGAGTATCTATGTATCGTTGTATCTGTATCTGTGGCACCTGTTTGCTTGGTTTTTTTTTTTGTGAGTTGCGTAAATTATTAGCGCTCTTTGGTCGACGCCGCTCTTTTTTTTCACTTTTTTGTTTGTAAAAACCTGGCTGTCTGCGCGTGTGTTGCTCTTTCAGTCTCTGCTTTATATAACTAAAAGAAAAAAAAAAACAGAACAAGAAGCATAAAAAACATATTAATGCATTTGTATTTAAAATAAAAAACAATATTGTCTCAAGCGCAAAGGCAAACACGGACGCAGACGAGCCCAGAAATTCAACCAATCCGACGCGAGGGGATTATCTCACGCATTTCAATGCATGACAGATGACGCAGTGCGTCAGCAAAAGTATGTTTTTCCCCCAAATATATATATATTGATCCAAAACAGAATCGCAAATATATATATATGTAGTGTAACCAGTTTAATCTGGCCTTTATAAACTAAAAAGCCTATTAAACTATCATCTCAAGTGTCTTCTTTAATCCCAAAATGCACATTACGTATACGCCCTGTTTGCTTTACAAGTTGTAATGCCATGGCTGTTAAGCTTCTGTGGGCTTAATTTTGGGCTAGAAAAATAGGTTTAGTTTAGATCTAAAAATATAAATTAGAAAGATTATTTGTTTTTTTAAGGAAAGTCACAAAAAAGTGAAAACATTTCAGGTTTAAAAAGACTTTGCACTTAGACTTCTATATAGACTTCTGAACTCAGTTGAAATGAATTAATTTGAAACTAAAATACTTATAGATCCCTGAAGAATTAGTGGTTCCTTTAAAATGCCTTTAAAAAATATTCAATATTATTTTAAATTATTTTTTTTGTTGCATTAATTGAATGAATTACAAACACTACCCCGATTTCAAGAATTATGTTTGAGAAAAATAATTATTAAAAATCAGAAAATAAATCAGAAAAAATCAAAAGCATATTTTTAAATGTTTTTTTTTTGGTTTATAAGACTTGGTTTAATTTTGTTTCAAAGCCAAACAACGAGTTTTCGAGCTATAATTATACTACTTTGAATAAAATAAAGCCCAGCTTCTACCAGACTTCAAAAAAGATATTTTGAAAGATGGATTTATAAAATAAAAGTTCTCATCCATTAAAAGTAAGCCTTTTTTATTAAATTTAATCTTATATTTTTTATAGAGGGACTCGCCCTCCAACAAGATTGAGTTGCCAGGTAGCCTTTCGATTCTGAATATTAATCTTCTTGGCCAAAAAAAAAGCAAAACTGGTTCGAAAAGGTCTCGACTGGTCTTCTCTTCTCGATCAGCAGGCCCAGACACAAATACATAAATGCAAAAAATTAAACAAAGCCCAAAAGTCCAAAAAAAAAAGCAAAAACAAGCACTTCAAATAAATTTGAAACAAACCCGAAACCAAAAAAAAAATCAATGCGAGGCAAGAAACTCGGAATTTATTCAGGTTATTTATATCAAAAGGAACTCGATTTCGTTGCCATCCACATGGCATTGAAGCGAGTCTCTTGCCTATTTATTATTATTTTTCTTCTTTTTTTTGGCAACTTTCATTATCAATGTCAAGCACGATTCTAATTAAACGCTCTTGAAATAAAAGGCAAAATAAAATAAACGAGATAAGGTGGAACTGCTAGCTGCGGGTTCCATTAATGGATATGAGTTCGAAAGACCAAGAACCCCCAAAATATCGGAGGTTTATATGGTATAAGAGTGACGTGTTTCTAAAATATTTCGCGACTTTAGAGAGGGGAGTTTGATATTAAAGATTAGAAAAATATACAATTATAACTTGGCTATTAGTAGTCTTTAAAATTTAAAATTTAAAATTTATTTCAAAATATGATTATTTGAAAATAATATTCGTGAGTCTTGTTTTTGAAATAGATTTCACGTGCCCATCTATATTTTTAGCTACATACCTCTACATGTTTTTGCAAAGAGCCCCCTTATCAGGGGTGGTCGCTATCACTGGGATGGGTTTTGTGATTTATTTTTAATGTGCCGCAAATTATGAAGTAGCTGCCAAGCAGTACTTATCAGCTAATAGCTAGATAGATGGGAGGGATCCGAGAGGGAGGCAGCCAGAAGGTAGGCTTGTCACCGCATCCGATCTGGAAGGCATCGCATGTTTGTTAGCCCGGCCGGGCTGTTGCTAGAGGGAAGCCTTATCACGCCTCCCCATGTGCGTCATCGCCTTGAGATCGCACGGGCCTCGTCCTCCCTCACTTCCTGCTCTCCGTTAGTGTTCCCACCCTATTCCAGGCGGTCATTAGCCCGTTTCCAGGCCTCACTTAGTGTCCTATCCCTGAGCGGTTAACGGTGGCAACTGCACTCGGTGGCCTGCAACCGGTTTCTCGATATCCGAGCCACCGTTCACTATCCATCAGGTAATTAAACAGGTTGCTGCCACAACACAAAATAGCTATTTCTTAAGATCGATTACTGCATTGTGCTCTCGATAAAATGTCAAAGTGGCTTTACATCAAACTGGGGCATAATTATATGCGAAATATAGTGTTTCCTAGAATGCATATTCATGAATTCCAGGGAGTATAAATTAATGGTTTCTTTGTTTACCTTTAAGGAAATGGCTTTATGCCATTCTTTTCCCTATTTTTTTATAGTATTTCAAGATTAGATTCTCCTTTATGATCTTGATATTTTTTTTAAAAGTACCCGGTACTATTTCCATTTTTAAACATCCCCTCATCCCATTCCCAAATTAAAAACTGAGAAGCTTTGAAGCTTTTAAATGTTCTTTTGCCTATTTTAGGGCTTCTAGTCTTTTAAAGCTTCAGAATCCCATTGATAAGTACAATCTTGTGTAACAATTTCTATAAAAAACAAACCATTTAATAATTATCTCTTGACTGAATCTCCCATCAAAGGAAGAACCTTAAAAGTAATAAAAACACCATACCCTTTTCAGGATATATATTCCACAAAATGTTTACAAATGGTATCAAAATTTATTATTCTATTACATCTAGACTAGAATACACCTTCGAATGTATTGCTAAGCCAGGCTCTTTTGGCAACAAAAAAAATATAAAAGGATATGCGATGAAACTGGTAAACCAGCCCAAAGACAAAATACCACTTTGTTTCATTTCTTGGTCTGTACACGGGGCGATTGTCTATATTTACAAAGTTATTTTGTCGAAATAAATAGTTACATAAAGAGATATCTACAAGCATCTGGTGCTAGGGAAGCTTCTTCAGGTGCGTCTGCTTGTGCTTCACTTTGGAGGTGAGTACATCGTAGCCCAGGCTGATGATGTTGTCGTAGAAGATGCGGTAGTGGGTGGGTATCCAGTAAAAGTTGACGAATTGCGCCACCGGCCACACTGTCCACTCGGCGGCGTACAGCTTCCAGGCCTTCTCCTTGATCTCCTCCCACACCTCGTTCTTGTCCTTGCGCTCCAGAAGGCCCAGTGTAACGAAAAAGGCCGATATGTAAATGGGGGAGCAGATGAGTTGGTCGAGCACGATCTTCTTGGCAACGATACGCATGCTGCGCCCTGGAAGCCTCCTGTCGAGCATTTTGTACCAGTAGTGGCAAATAATGCCCACTGTAACGCCACTGATGGCCATGTGGGCGGTGCGCGTGGACTCGAAGCGCTCGATCTCGCCGCAGTAGATCTCAAAGTGCTGTTCGAGGACATCGCCCAGACAGCTGAGGGTCAGCGAGATGCCTACGTTGGTGAAGAGCAGAAACCGAGTGCTGAAGGCATTCGCATGCCACTCGCGCAGCCTCTGCAGAGCCCCTGCCGTGAGTCCACTAACACCTGGCCCCGCTCTCGCTCCACTGGCACCTGTAGCACCTCCACCAGCTCCAGCGCCGCCAGAAGTTCCGCCTCTGACGCTGCCACTCGTCGTGTTCCTGGGCAAACTGATACGCAGGCAACGCTGTCCTCGAACGGCGTTCAAAAGGAGTAGGCTGCGGCTTGGGCAGCGCAGTGATTGCATGCCGTTTGGCTAATTACGGTTGGGGTTGGGTTGGGTTTCTTGCAATAGGGAGCCTCCCCGGGAGACTCGAGAAATCAGTAATACGTTCCGTGTACCTTGTTCCTTGTTCCTGGCTCACCGCTTTTTCTTTACTTGCCCTCCAGCGTTAGCGGTCCAGCCATAATGTATACAACGGTGTCGAAAAGTCGCGAATCGGTTTGGGATGCAGTCGTGGGTGCGGGGGTTGCGATGGGTTAAAACAAAGGTCCTGGGATGAATTTAGAAACTTGTACGCATGTTTTTTCGAATTTTGTTGTTTGACTTTTAAAAGGTAACTCGGACACGCAACAGCAACAACAAATAAAACACTATCGGTAACAACAACAAGCTATCACGTGTAGGTAATCAATCAGCTGTTTTGAAAAGAATATCGGTTGTGTTATCGATAAGGATTGTGGTATTTCAAATGTAAATTAATTACGTTTATTAATGTTGATTAGAATTTAAGATATGCCTTATTTTAAAATAAATAATTGTTTTTAAAAAAGGCTTGTATGAACAACATTTTGTTTACTAAAATGTACAACATACCTAGTTTTCCGGGCATTAATGTTTTTAGGATTTGCTAATTAAAAAATAAATAAAACTACAAATCACTTTCAGATCAAAAACTTCCTTAATTGAAAATAATAATTACATAATTGATAGATCTTATACATTTATTTATATCTCTATGCGATACGATAGTTGCATCCAATAGTTTCTATCGATGAAGAAGAACACTCGGCGACAACTCTAGAAAGCATTCAACTGCGTTTTGTTTTCTTTTCTGCAAGCGTCGCATTAACACCAATTTCTAAACACAGGTACGCGATTTCGGATCTATCTTTCACCAGAACTGCGTCAAACCTGGCAGAAGACCTCTCACCAGCGCCCAAGGATTCTAAATCTGGCTGAAACAGCTGGGTAAGGTAAATACGTTGTTGCCATTGTTGTGTTGTTGTGCAAGTTATGGAGGAGGAGTCCAAATCCAAAACAAAAGCAAAAAATGAAGATAAGCCCAGCAACATTTCAAGGTGATCGGAGAAGTATCGGCTGCGGATTGAGCATTATGGTGATTTTCCAGAGCCCAGCCGTGCCAAACAAAGGAACCCCGCACACACACAGCGAGTGGGTAGCGCGAGTGCGAGCGAGAGAGCCAGCTGGCTAGAGCGAGAGGGGCAACAGCAGAATGGGACGCATTTTTCTGGAGCACCTTGGTGGCCTGAAGCTCTTCAATTGCGCCCAATGCCACACTAACCTGACCAACCGAACCCAGCTGATCAGTACGCGATTCACAGGCGCCACCGGTAAGTTCCATTGCTTCGTGGCGGATGCCTCCAGTTATGCAATTCCCCCTCTTTGTCACCCCCCAGGACGTGCCTATCTGTTCAAGCGTGTGGTGAACCTGACCTTCAGCAACATCCAAGAACGAGTGATGCTCACCGGCCGTCACATGGTCCGCGACGTTATGTGCAAAAACTGTGGTGCCAAGCTGGGCTGGATGTACGAGTTCGCCACCGAGGAGTCGCAGAAGTGCGTAGTAATCTATTTGGACTATGATAATAGTGGTGATCCCTAAAAATAGTGTAGAGACTTGGATTGAAAGCCATGAATGTCTATTTTAAAGATATAGGTCACTGTTGTTGCCCCAATTTTGAGGTCTTCATGGAACGGAAGTTACAAATTTCCTAATTTGTGGAATTGAATGTTGTTCCGCTGGCCTGAGACTTCTGTAGCCGAAGTTTTCTTTCCTTTCTTGTCTCTTTCTTTGTCACTATGAATCATAGATAACAAACGTTGCAATTACAAGATATACTTTACGTAAATCCCTAATTTCCTAATTTAAACTATTATCTTTTGTTTCAGATACAAAGAGGGCCGAGTTATCTTGGAGTACGCCCTCATTACCGAGGCTGAGGGCTTTCCCTCCGAAGCCCCCAGCACAAGTCATTGAACGAAACATGGACGAAGCGGACAACCCGAGATCCAGAGAAGAACCACGCATTGGCAAACCGTGTGTAGCCCTAAGTATTGAGTAGCAAGCCACTGTGGATGGCTGCTATGCATTAACCTAGTTTAGAGATCGCCGTGCTCGTTACCGATCTGGTGTTCGTTACCGGCCCCTGACCCGGACCCGTATCCGTATCCGAGTTCGGATTCGACGGTCTTGTCTTAACGTTAACGTTACTTAACGTAGTTGTAGGCATACCTAGCACATAAGCAGCTGCGGCGCACGATTCTAACATAAACTCTCATGAGGCTGAACTGCTAGAAACGATGAGGATAAGGTCCTGTTCCAGTTGCCCATCACAACTGATCACAATTGTGTCTTTTTCAAACAAGATCTCTAGACCGTAATCAATCACCAATCAATCAGCAATAAAGTACCACAATAATCGAATAGTAATTCCGGGTCGAACCGCTACCATCGTCTCGTCCTTTACTCAGCTATTTTGACAAATCAAATGCAACAGAAATGCATTATCGCCAGGATCTAAACTAGTTGTAACATATGTAAAGTACTACAGCTTCCCAGTCTTTTGGGCCATGGCCAGGGCGTTTTCGTTGGCGATAACCTGGAACTCCTGGAAGCGCTGCGACACACGTTGATTCATCTTCAGGTACTTCTCCATGCAGTTGAGCGAGCACTTTTCCTGCAAGAGAGATTCCCATTTGGCGTTGGTATGCTCCTAAACCGCATGGCGCCAACCACTTACCTCGGAATCTTTGACATCTCGGGATGTGAAGTCGCGTACGCAGTCTGTGAAGCACATCTCGGACAGCTTGTTGTATGACATCAAAAAATCTGAAAACTGCACGAGGCCCAGGCGGTTAACAGTCAGATTTGTGGACAGAACATCTTAGAACCACGACATTGCATCACTTGGCCACCACTTGGGAGCAGTTTTCTGGCGATGAAAGCCGGTCTACTTACCGTTTTCATCTGGTCCTTGTCCAGCTGTTCCAGCGCAATAGTTTCCGGGGTTTTCGCCATTGTGTACTACTATCTTTGATTCAAGTTTCCAATTTCCAAAGTCGAAACTAATGTGCCAGGGCAGACCTATATTAAATAATAGCAGGTCAGACAGCTGTGCGATAGTGTCTGTTAGGTATGACACTTTCCAGGCGATGACGAGATATAAAATTGTAAATTTATAATATATACATACTTTCTTGCTATATAAATGTCTTGATCAATTTGAAAAATGAAAATTAATCGTTCTTAAGTATCGAAATTATTTTTAAGGCCTACTCTCTGGTTATATTATGACCATGCCAAATTTCATAAATGCTGAAGAGAAAGAGAATAATAATTTTCTCCCGATTATTATAAATTATTTAGAATATCTTGCTTCCTTACATCTAAAAATGTTTATGAATTTAAATTTTAAAATTAAAAACTAACATTGTTAATTTTAAATGTTAACTATCGTTAAACAACACTGTTTTATTTGCCGATATATATTGGTTACTTACAGCACTGGTTACACTTTGCAACCCTTTAGGCAGCCATCTTTGATATCGATAAATTTTCACAAGTAAAATTTTCCTGGCGTGGGTGTGCCTGCATTATTCGCTAAGATTTCGAGATAAACTAGGAATCAAGCAGTTGGAAAAAAACTGAAAAAGCCATCCAGTATCCCAGACCTGTGAGACGAAGGACTGCACCAGCCGCACACCAGGATAGCCAAAAAGGAAAGCGCACCAGGAGGATATACATAACTCAGTACAAGATGCCACGCTACAGGGAGTGGGATTTGGCCTGCAAGGTCTACGTAGGCAACCTGGGCTCCTCGGCCTCCAAATACGAGATTGAGAACGCATTCAGCAAGTACGGCCCCTTGCGCAACGTCTGGGTGGCCCGCAACCCGCCGGGATTCGCCTTTGTTGAGTTCGAGGACCGACGCGACGCTGAAGACGCAACTCGCGGCCTGGACGGTACCCGCTGCTGTGGCACTCGCATCCGCGTCGAGATGTCTTCGGGCAGGTCTCGGGAGGGCCGCGGCGGTGGCGGTGGAGGCGGCGGCGGTGGTGGCGGCGGACCGCGCCGTGGTGGACGCAGCGGTAGCGGAGGCGGCGGTGCCCGCGCTGGCGACGGCGGCGGACGCTATAGGTAAGTGGAAAAACTGTCCCCTGTTCCCTGTGCGCCCCCTCCCAAGCGGGGGGCTCTTATGGTTATGAAACATAATTGCGCGCCATATACGACGCCTATGCGCTGCATGCAGATGTGCATATGTGCAGAAAATATTTGATCTGTCGCCAGTCGTGTATAGTCGTGTATGTATGCATGTGAAAAATCGATTCGCGTATACACACACGACAGTGACAGTGACAGGGGTTGAGGGATACGCGGATACGCGGGATGAATTGCGAAAGGCCAGGGGGGGGAGGAAGGGGGCCATCCAATTCAATATACAATAAGTATATATAGAGTATATATAGTTGTCCGATGCGCAGGTGCTAGGCTTGAATTCGATTTTGATACGTATCGATCGATTTAAATCACTTTTGCTTTCTCATGCCCATTCCGCACGGAACCCTAGAGTTCAAAGTTGAATTTAATTTAAAAGAAATAAGAAATTAATGAATGGCTATAATAGATGGCTAGATAGATAGATTGATAGATAAATAGATGCCAGAGAATAATAGTTTTGTTGTGTTTTTAGTTGCAAAAATCTTGCAAAACGAATTTTCGAACGCTTGGAGCCAACTTTTAATGTGGTCTCACAATCATTTTGCAGGACAAAGTCTTCTTCTTCTACTACTACTACAAGCACAACAACAACAACATCTCCAAATCTAATTAAAAGAACAACAACAACTACAACAGTTAAAAGAACAACTCCAACAGCTACTACTACTAGAACTTCTACTACTCCTCTTCCTTCAACAAGAGCTACTACTACTACTACTACTACAAGAACAAGAATTTCTCCTCCTATTACACACATTTCACCACCAACTCCAACACCACAACCACAACCACAACCAATATCAATATCACAACCAACACCACAAAAACAAAACCGAATTCAACAAGATATAGTAGTAGCCACTGCCACTGCAGCAATTCACTGCAGAGGACGAGACTTGTTGTGCGGCATTCGTATGATAATTGCCACCATTGCCATTGCCGAATTGAAATTCAACAAATTCGATATATTCCGTTGACGATTTCCAACTGACCGCAACTTTAACTGCCACTGCAACTGCTACTGCCACTGCTACCGCTACTGCAAACTGCAAACTGCAAACTGCAACCGCAACACTCTACACCCCCTTCAGTAATTCAGCATGAATCTCAGGCCGAAATTCAGTCAGCATCATCTCCAGCAACGTCTCTCCAGCTGCAGCTCCACAAAAGATTCAAAAAAAAACCAGCCACAGCACCACCCACTCAGCATACACTCTACACATACACTCATTAAAGCATTTTTTTTTCATTCACGGTCTTCTGATGGCGTCTTTTAGTTGAGCTTGGCCATCGCATCGTGCCAGTGCCCATTGTCTTTGTCTTCCCACAAGCCACACCAACACTCTTCTTCCATTAACAACACCACCACCCATCACCACGAACAACAGAGCGACCACGGCATCGCATCAGCGGCAAATAGCAACAGTAACTCCATAGCGGCCAGCCAACCCATCATAGTTGTACATTTCTATGTATATATCTTCAGTCAGCCAATCTTGCAACTTTCAACGACTCCAGGCCAGGTTCCACTTCAGTTTGGTCTTCTTCCGTCCACCACCACCACCACCACCAACTTACCAACTTGTTCCGTGTCCCCAACAAAACAGCCCAACCACCCAACAGTACCACCACAACCACATCCAACAACCAACCAACCAACCAACCACCTCATCATCTGTCATCGCTAGTTCAGCAACAGCATCAGCGACAGCAACAACTTCAACAACAGGCTAAGGCTACTGCTACTTCTACTGCTACTTCAACAACAAACAGCAGAACCAGAACCAGAACCAGAAAGAAACATCGTAGAATCCCCCTGATTTCTTGCCAAGTACCCTTCCCCAAATGCTATCAAGATCGAGGCTGCTTCACGCTAATCCCTTCAAGTTCAAGCGCAGCAAGTATGAATCCTTTGCCGCCTCATTCTTCTCCTTGTTTTGGCCAAATGGGCAAGACAAGGCCAACAAAGGCGGACCGAGTCTCTAACCACAACTCTTGTTTCTTAATTTTAATATTTATGGTTTCTGCTAATGTGTTTTTATTATTTTTTTTAACATCTACCGAGATAATGTTGTTCAAGCTAACTGTCTGACCTTTATATACTCTATATATGTTGTATATATATGTGCGTGTGTGTGCTTTGACTCGATCTGTTCAGCAAACAGGCAAACATACCAGGAGCCAGGGCCACCCACTCTTCAGTCTTCAGTCCTACAACAACCTTCAGTTCATCCCCAGCTCTAAGCTTCTCCATCAAGGGTGCTCCATCTCTTCACATCGCGTCTGCTAATTGATGCTTCTGCTAAAAACACCCCACCACAACAGCTTCTTCATCCTGCAACTACACAACTAGCCAACTAGCAGCTGCTGCAAGAATTTGGGGAACTAAGAGTAGAACTAAATCACCAACAAACCAACCAATCAACCAACACACACCAACCAACCACAGCCACAGCCACAGAAACCACCACAGTCTAGTCCACAGTCAGCTCAGCTCAGTTCAGATCAGATCAGAATTGTATCTCGTTCCAAAACTCAACAAGAACCTACTATTACTACTACTACTGTTACTACTATTACAACTACTACTACTACAACTGCTACTAGTACTACCAACAGTCTTCTCAGTCTGCTCTGCTCATCAACCAAAAACCAACTAAGCAACCAACCAACCAACCAACCAACCAGTCAACCAACCAATATATCAGCCTACCAATCAACCAACCACCACCAACCAACCAACCACCACCAACTACTTTATGTAAAATGTCACACCAACGCTTTCGTAAAAATGGGGCCAAAAAAAATTATCAAAAAAAGCATAAGCAAGCTATCAGCTAAAAATCTTCACCACCTTCAAGCACCTTCAGCCACCTATATAGCTCTCTGCTCTAAGCTCCGCTCCGCTCAGATCAGCTCAGCTCAGACCTCAGCTCTAAATCAGCTCTGATCCGTATCCGATCCAACAGATCCGTCAGATTTATCCATCAATCCAACTAATGTCAAGTTCAAGTCCAATTGGGTCTTGTTCGAATCGAAATCGATATCGAGATCTATATCGAGAATCTAGATCTCCACAACTTTGCGTATCTTAAGGAATTGTTACTACTACTACCACTACTACTACTACTTTACATCGCGCCTAGCTAAGCTAAGTCTTAAAAAATCTATTTAATGTGTATTTTTTCTCTTCTCTCTCTCTCTTTCTCTTTCTTTCTTTCTCTCTCTCCTTTCTCTTTTGATTTCATCTCCTTGTGCTGTCTGTGTGTGTGACCTGCGATTTTATTTCCTCCATCGCCTCCACCACAACCACAACCACCACCACCACCCACCCATCTCATTCTAGGTCCCGATCACCACGACGCTCCAGGACACGCAGCCGAAGCTTCTCAAGGGATCGTCGCAGCCGTTCCGACTCGAGGGATCGCCACTAGATAGACGATTGTGGAGGTGGGATGATGATAAGCAGGAGGAGCTGGAGCAGGATAGGATTGCAGCCCGATCCGGACTACTACTACTAAACACACACAAACAGACACACCTATCTATATAGATTATATATATATGTATATATAGAACTATATATATATACAGAAAACCCCCACACACACACACACCCAACACCCATCACTGACCCCCTACTGACCCAGCATTGTGGCCAATCGCAGTGATTCTGATACCTTGATTTGAGATCCAAGCATAATATCAATCCCAAACCAGAACACTCTCAAAAACCACCAACCAACTCCAGCCAACAAGCAGCCATCTCCGATCTGGATCTGGATAGCAAGTATATAGCCACATTACTGTGACAGTACGGTACATATTGGTGTTTAGGCTTTAAGACTTTGGTAGATTTTAATTCACAAAACAAAAAAGCTAAATGAGAGATACATCATCCGGACAAGAGATAATCCACAGCAGCATGTTTAAGAAATGACCGAAGGTAACTTCTATTAAAATATCCACGGACGTGTATTCCTTTTTCGGTTCGTTTTTTTTTTATATATACATACATATATATGAATTGTGTTTTTGGTTCCTCCACGATTGTCGATTGCTGGATCGGCAATACTGGATTGACAGAAAACGTAAGATTTCTATATTAAATTAACGGAAGTGCAAGTAATTAAGTCGTGAAATGAGAATCAATAAATTGAACATAATTTAAATTGAACAAAAAAAAATATTAAATGGCTTTAAATTCTTTCGTGTTGGTAGATGGTAATGGAACTCTATTTTAAAAGGACTTGAAGAGGAATCTCTGTAAAGATGGGATCTTGGAAATGACTATAATGGTTATATTATAGTTTTTTTAATAATATATTGGAAAACACATCTGGAGAGACATTACCTCTAGAAAACCTGATTATAAGTCAGAATTTTTCTAGTTATCTTTGATTCATCTATAGATCTTTCTAAAGGTAGGTATTTGGATGTTAAAACTAGACAGATCTTTTAGTTCTGGACTGTATATCAATCGGTATTCCTTTTAAAGACATCCACTTATATACAATACCAGTTTCTAAACAGGGTTTTAAATTTTAAACAAAGAAATATGTCAAATATGTAATATATATGGAAGACCCCAGATCATAGCAGTGTATATGATCTAAACTAGATCACTAAACTTCAGGAAAACTCACATGGGAGATGCTGTAAAATTAGTCTTAAACTAATTTTGGTTTCTACTTTTATCCATGATCTTAGTCTTTGCTAATATCTATATAAATGAGTCTATAATTATATCTATTATAAGAAATTTTAGATACTATCTAAACAAGAAACTTAACAAAATGTTTTATAAAGGGTGAAGTACATACCCATAACAATAATACTTCCAACGTCTATATATTTTTAACCTATTAATTCAATATCTTTGAGTATGGGTATATAATAGATAATACTCCTATATTTATACCCGATACTATTGAAACAGATAGAAAATTCACGAAACAGATAGAAAGAACTATATATATATAAATTATTTAAGGATTATATCTTTTCAAAACATTTTAGATAGCCCTATAGAAGCTTTTAAAAAAAGATATCCATATTTTGGGTTGTACTTCATGATCGTGAGGTTGTACTCCTTTCAATAGTCATATAACTGATATTACTTGAAAGGTAATACTCCTAATTATTTAATATTTATAACCATTACTAGTGGTATAAAATAAATCAGTTCATAATTATGTCTATTATGAGACATTTAATATAGAACTGCAGATACTACGGTCTTATAAACTAATTATATAAAGGATAGATTTAAAGAATAACGCTTCTGAAACTTCAAGATCTTTGAGTATATATGATGTACTATATAGTACCACTAACCATACAGCATATAGACAACCCATTTCATACAACGAAAATGGACGCGAAAATTTCTTGCTACAGGCCCCAGCAGGCCCCAGAGCGGATTTCTTACGCTCTCTTACGCTCATCGTTCGTTCATCTTACGCTCATTCTCGCATTAAATGTTTTCTGTTTCTCAGTCTCTAAACGGAGCGCGATGAAGAAGGTTGGCCTGCGCTTCGGTTGATCTTTGTATGTATGCGTGTCACACATTCACATACATGGGTGTATGTGTGCGTGCGATTTCGTTTCGAAGCCAGCGCACAAAATTTTGATTTTTCTTACTTTTAAGGCTTGCTACCCTAACAAAATTCGGGTATTCGTTATTTGATGAAATGACGAAAGAAATTATATTATTTTGTATATTATATTTTTTTATTATTTCAGCATACATTTTTAATTTATTTAGGAATAAGATTAAGTGTTAGTAGTAAAATGTTTTCTGTATATATATTTTTACGAATCATTAAAAATCAATATACTGAGAAAGTGTCAGAGTATATTTCGGTCGGAGTCACTTAAAGCGCCGTTTGCTTTTAAGTTTTTGTTGTTCTGCAAGAGGCTTGTGCATGCCTACTCTAACGATGGAATGATTTTTAGGGGAGGGTGAAGACGGGTGAAGAATTAAATTACTTTTTAAAGTTATTATATATAAGGAAATATATATAAGGAAATTATTAAATTAACGACAATAATTTAATTAAATCTCACAATAACCCAAAATATAATAACAAGTGCCTGAAAAATTGTAAACAAAAAAGGTAAACAAGTCCATCAGCTGTTTTCGTGTCTTCACCCTCCCCTAAAAATCATTCCATCGTTAGAGTAGGCATGCACAAGCCTCTTGCAGAACAACAAAAACTTAAAAGCAATCGGCGCTTTAAGTGACTCCGACCGAAATATACTCTGACACTTTCTCAGTATATTGATTTTTAATGATTCGTAAAAATATATATACAGAAAACATTTTACTACTAACACTTAATCTTATTCCTAAATAAATTAAAAATGTATGCTGAAATAATAAAAAAAAATAAAATAAAAAATAATATAATTTCTTTCGTCATTTCATCAAATAACGAATACCCGAATTTTGTTAGGGTAGCAAGCCTTAAAAGTAAGAAAAATCAAAATTTTGTGCGCTGGCTTCGAAACGAAATCGCACGCACACATACACCCATGTATGTGAATGTGTGACACGCATACATACAAAGATCAACCGAAGCGCAGGCCAACCTTCTTCATCGCGCTCCGTTTAGAGACTGAGAAACAGAAAACATTTATTGCGAGAATGAGCGTAAGATGAACGAACGATGAGCGTAAGAGAGCGTAAGAAATCCGCTCTGGGGCCTGCTGGGGCCTGTCGCAAGAAATTTTCGCGTCCATTTTCGTTGTATGAAATGGGTTGTCTATATGCTGTATGGTTAGTGATAGTACTGACCAAAACTTCGAGGTCTTTGAGTATATATAGCTAATAATACTCCAATAAAAATACTTCTCGGGATATGATGTCCACCGCAAGACACCATCGAAAAAAGACGATCTTGGAATACGGCTATAACATTTTTATTATTTAATATTTTTTTATGAAAAAATGTAATTAAGTACCCAGAAACATGTACTAAACAATGTCAGTAAACATTTTTAAAAAATATTTTCTATGGTGTCAAAAAAAATTGATAAAATTTCATTATTTTGCGCGGTACAACTGTATGTATAAAACCCCTTAAGCAAAGAGTAATAAAGCACATAACCGCCCACTTCCTCCCAAAGAAAAGCCACATTTAACAATAAAATTTATATATATTTAGCTTTGTTTTTTTTTTTTTGGTTTTTTTTTATAACAATTATTAATGACTTGCAAGAACACATATACGACTCGTGATCGGATCGGGGATAAGCATATATATGCATATATATGTGTGTGAGTGAGTGTGTGTGTTTTTTGGATAAATATGTAAACGTACATAAGCAAATACATAGTACATAACTTTCGTCTAGAACAGCGATATTTGCGCGGCCAACAAGTAACAAAAATCACTATCGGCTCTAACAAAAATTATTGTCACCTCTCCTTGCAATCGTCGCCGATACGGATCAAGGACTACACATACTGGGTATACATACATATATCATAAAAATTCAACATGTTGGTTAAATAGCTAACTGGAAACTGGAAAACGTGACGCACATAGAGCTAAAACCTGCGCAGGACCAAGGACCATTAAGGATCAAATCAAACTTAAAATTCAGACATATATTTGATATATGATACTAGATATACTAGAGGAGAGTTAAAAAAAAAAAATAATTAAGCTGGAGTATAGTGTGTATCAGTACAAAGAGAGAGAGAGAAAAAAAAAACACTTATGCAATCCTTAGCCGGAGGATCAGACACTTTTAACACAGGCAGGCGGCCGGAAAATGGAAGGGGATAGGACTTGGCGCAGGGATTGGCCAGCCGACGAAGGATCGGGTCGTCTACTTGTACTTCTTCATGAACTCGGCATGGAACACCCGGAACTTCTCCATCATCAGCTTCAGCTTGTCCGTCTGCGGGAGGATGGTGCTGCGGAAATGGTAAGTACCAGGCTTCTGTCCAAATCCACTGCCAGGAACAATGCAGATTCCTAAAGGTATGAAGATATGATTAGTTTGGAAGCAGGAGAGGATGAAGTCTAGGACTTACCGCTCGTCTCGAGCAGCTCAAATGCGTAGAAGGCGTCGGGGGCCATGCCCTTGGCCTTGGCGGCCTCGACCGCCTTGGGCGGGATCTCGATCTGGGGGAAGACATACATGGCACCCTGCACGGGGTTCACCTTGTAGCCCTCGAAGCTGCTCAGGGTCTTGTGGACCAGAGTGGCGCGTTCCTTCAGAGCCGCCAGCACACCGTCACGCTCCTTCTTGTACAGATCGTAGGAGGGCTCGCCGGGCTGTGGGGGATTCACCAGAGCACTGACCGCCACCTGGCCGGCCGTGGTGCTGCAGAGCGCCGCGGTTATCGACTTGGTGAGCATGGCCTTGACCTTGGGATCCAGGTTGAGCACCTCCATGTAGCCGCCGCGAATGCCGCACTCGCCGAGGAAGCCCTTCGACGTGGACGAGAAGCTGACCAGCTCCTGGCTGCGGTAGGGCTCGCCCATCTCGTAGGCCACCTTCTTGAAGGACCAGAACTGGGAGTTCTTGTCGTAGACATTGTCCTGGTACACCTCATCGGCCAGCAGCAGCACCTTGTTGTCGTACGCGAACTTGATGATCTCCTCGACGTTCTCGCGGGTCAGCACCTGGCCGGTGGGGTTGCCCGGATTGATCACCACCAGGGCACGGGGATTGCAGGTCTTCTTGGCATCGTCGTATGACCGTTGCAGCTCCTTGCGGCCCAGACTCCAGCCGGTCTCCTCCTCCAGGTAGTAGTCCACCTTGGCCATGCCGTATTCGGAGATGGTGGCAGAGTAGAGAGGGTACTGGGGAATGGGAACCATTACGCCGGGGGTCTTGCCACCGATTTCAGAGCTGCAAAGGAAGGATGTCTTTGGTTAGGGGAGGATATGTATATGATTTTTTTAATTTTGAAGCTTTATATTCCCAAAATAAAAGGGGTATACCACTATTTAAGTAATTTAAGGCTTTAGGTTTACAATCTTCCAGAAGTTCTCTTGATGTTTCTTATCTTTTATGAGAATATGTCTTATAAAGATTAAGATATCTTTGTTTAAAAAGAAGTCCAAACTAGACTAGTTCCTCTTAAGAGTACCAGGTTTGGGTACTCCTTTTCCAAAAGATAATACCTCTAGAGGAAGATTTATAATCTCCAGAAGTACTCTTTCCAGTTCCTCTATTTTAAGAGTCTTATGAAGTAACATATGAAGTCTTATGAAGATAAAGCCACCATTAAACAACAAACCCAACCCCAAAAGTACCAGGTATATCCCCTCTTATCTCATATATAGTCCCGAAACCCAGAACCTACTTGACCAAAGCGAGGATGGTCTTGATTCCAGGCGAGGCACCGGCCGTCAGATAGATGTTCTGCCAATCGGAGGGAATGCCACCATCACGCTTCTCAATGAAGGCGGCCACCTGGCGACGGACCACTTCCAGACCAGCGGAATCCGTGTAGGAGCCCACCGACTTGCCCTGGCAGCCCTCCAGGATGGCACAGGCGCGCTTCTTCACATCATCGGGATACTCGGGCGAGTCCAGCAGCCGCGTCTCAAAGGTAAGAGCCAATAGCTATGATAAGATTAGAATATTAGTTTAAACAAGAGACTAGATGATGGGATTGGTGACTCACCTGGCGGAGGAAGGTCAGGGGCTGCTGGCCCATGGCATGGCAGTCACCGATGTTGGCACGGATCACCTGGTCGAATGGTTTCTTGGCGCCCTGCAATCAAAATCAATCGAATCGGAAATTAAATTACGGTCTGTTTACCCAAAACACTCAATTATGATGGACAGGGCTGGGGTGAGTGGCCTACAGGGGGTGAGGGTGAGGGGGGGCAGGTGGCATATCAAATGAGCTTTTAATTCAGGGCTTTCACTATGCAAATTAAACTCAAGTGGTTCCAAATTGAAATTAGCACAGACCTATAATTGGGGACAACTACCTGGCTGGGGTATGGATTCGATTATTTATGGAATATTTAGGGGATTGGGGGTTGTACTAGTTTTAGTTCAAGGGGCAGTTTTAATGTATTATTAAAGGTGGAAGGGCTTTTTGGTGATTAGGGAGGTATTAGTATATAGAATGGGTTATCTTATAAATGTACAGTTTGAAATGGTTCTATGAATCATTACCTAAAAAAGCTATGTATATTTTGTTTAGACCTCTGAGGGTCTATAGGATTATTAAAGATACATATACTATTATTCAGTCTATAGTTTGTGCTAGATCATGGCAATTATAATTTGATTTTTTACATATATGGGTTTTTGTGGGGAATTAGAGAGCTGTTATTTAATAGAATGAGTTATCTTAAGGATCTTAAGGACCTTATGAGTCAGTTCTTAAAAGGAATATTTAAACTTCCTTAGGTTTCTAACCACAGAATGGTTTATTGAGAAAAAATTTTATTTAGGTTATAGTTTTTACTAAAACTGGACACTTTTAATATATCATTTAAGGTAGACAGGCTTCTGGGGTATATGTAATGGATAAATATATGGTTTAAAATGGTTCTATGAGTCATTATATTAAAAAAAAACCCTATTATGTTTAGATCTCTTACCAGTCTATATTTTGTTCTAAAACTGAAGGGCTTTAATAAATTATTTAAGATAGATATGACTTCTAAGACGTAAGAGAGATATTATATATAGAGATTCCATACCACTCTATTCATTACTTTTTAAAATGATTCATATTTTGTAGATCGCTGACAATGTAATAGATTATGAGTGGTTTGTATGGATGGATTATAAAAGTAAGCACAATCCAGGCCATATTTTGTTCTAGAACTGAATAGTTTCGATATTTAAGATATATTATATATGGTGAACGGGGTTTCTAACACTACAGAGATCTATTAGACATAAAGTTTGGATAAATTATAGGATTTCCCATTGGCTTTAAGGTTGATATCTCGATTATAGCTCGTAGTACCTCTTTAATGTTTTGTTAAATCCATTTATAGTCTCTTTAATTCATTCACAATTTAGACTTTCAACGTTCGTACACCCCCATATATGTATTAAATAGGGTTCATTACACCCATCTATATACCCCCAAAGAGTAATTTTCCCTGCATTATGTCAACAATATAACACACAGGGCAATTTTCAGGGCACATGCGGGCCGTGATGCATTCATTTACAGATCCCCGACTCGGGTTCCACTTTTCACCATGCTCGAGTGGGCAATTTACCACATAATGCCACGGAGGGGCTGGGCTGGGCTGGGCTGGTCTGGTGGGTGGAGGCAGGCGGCGTGGTGTTTGTGTAGCTTTGTGGCTAAATAATGGAAATTGCGCCATGTAAGCGAGCTCCATTGACGTCACGCTCCGGTATGGGCATCGGGTGCATGTCATTGCGAATATTGGAAAATTAGGGAATTCGCAGCTCATCACGGTTATAAGTGTACTTCTGAATTTGTGATAATATGTGGAATGATCTTTTCGCAAAAAAAAAACATACATACAGTAGTGTCCATAGTGGGAACGTGTTCGGAGAACGATTGTTCTGCCGCCACCCCGCCTTATCGCACCTGCTTAATTATTTTTCATTTCAATTTCGAAAATATAGCCCGATAAGGTGTGTTGCCAAGTCAATGGGGTGGCACCTACAATTACAGACATTATATTATGGGTCTGTAGTGCTCAGAGAAGTACAAGACAGGTATAGCTCTCTAGGGAGTGAATTAATGCCCGGAAAAGACCATCTATAAGGTTTATTGGAGGGGGTTTTGATGGTTTTTTAGATAAATTTATTTTATTTGGTTAAAAAAGATACTTTATCTTAACACTATTTGAAAAATTCCTTCAAAAGTCCTAGAACTATTATGGTTTCGTAAAACCTCAGAACCCTTAAGTTCCTATTTCTGATTATTAGTGTATAATTTCTTTGAAACTTTTCTTTCTTAAAGCTATCTTTCAAACATTACAAAAATTGCAAATAAAAGGTATCTTTTCTTAAACCTAGAATCCTGAATTATCTAATAGAACGCCTAAACACCAATTTCCTATGAAGCCAATGGTACTAATTTCCTGATTACCACTATATTATTTTTTATTAACTATTATCAAAATTTCCTCAAAAGAAGTCTCCATTTGAAACCCAAACCCATTTAATATTCTAATAGAATCTTTAAGCCCCTTTATATTTCTTATAGACCCCATGCTACCAATTTCCTGATTATCAGTGTATTATTTGTTAGACTTTCCTCTAAACATGTTGTTTTTTTCGCTCCTCTCTCAATCAATTTGCACTTAAGGCCCCTGTAAATAAACTTATTGTGCCAAGTGGGTGCTATAACTGATAACTATATAGTATATATACCCTATACCACATAGCAGGTTATTAAAGTATACAGGTAAGGTCGTATAATCGTATTGGGAATTGTATTTGGAGGCACAAATAGCGAATAGAAATCAGAAATGCATTAGTGCCGCCTGATAAGAATGTCTGGTGCTGTCAGATGGTGCCCCGGAATGGATTTTGGAAGAGTGCCAGCAGCTTGGTGGAATTTGATAAAACGCAGATGATGGAGGAACAAAAGCCCGAGAGCTTCTATGGAGGATGAGAATAAGGAAATCAATCGCAACAGGGGGGGACACAGAATGTGAAAAGTCAGTGGAATCATAAGACAAGGGGGGGTTCACTAAAGTTCAACAATAAAATTCTTGTAAAAATCGGGAAAAATCCAGAAAAACTTGTGTACCTCTTATTCGGCAGAGCAGAGCTCATGCGCATGTTGGGTCTTTGTTTGGGGTTTTCACTTTTCCTCACTGATAACAGGATGCCCACAGCATACCACCTACACACACCACCCACATTTCCTCACTTATGTAAGTGTTTACTTTTTCGGTTGAAGGTCGTTCAGTGAACTTGAATATTCTTTCGCTTTAATTAAAGTTCCAGCAACGCAATTTTCAACAATTAGAATAGTTCTATGCCTCAGTCATTCATTAGTAATTAAATCCACGACTCGTTATGGAAAAAATGGAAATAAAAGCCAGCTTAGCTTCCAAGATGAGCGTCTGGACTGGGCGAGCTCGCCGGGCGTATATCATTTATGCTGCTAGGCGGCTCTAATTTAATTATTGCCTTGTTTACTTTTCCTTTTCAAAGTTCAACCGCCTCACTAATAAATATATATACATTACGTTTCAGATAAGTTTCAATAATTTTATGAAGCTATAATTATAATGGGCACTACTAGGGATATCTGAAAGTTTTTCAATTACTTTTGATAGCAAATTTTGAGGTATTTTTAAAAGGTTTTTATACAATGGGATATGAAACTTTTAATTAAAAAATATATTTATTTATTTTTATGGCCCGTTAAAGTCACAAGCAAACAATGAGATTTATATTCCTTGTTTTAAGACTTTGTGAATTAAAAACAAACATTTATTTTGGGATCAGCTGATAATAAATCTACTGTATATTATTTTACTCAAGTTTTAAATAAAAAAAACATACTATTATGATGATAATACTATATTATGATGATAATAATAACAAAAATAAAAGCTGTTTTTGTTTTGCTCGTTTTTTTCCATTCTCCGTGAGCATATCTTTTGTACATTTTATGGCTTTTCGCGTTTACCATTTCATGTCACGGCCTTAACAGGTGTCTCCCCAGGCGACCCAGTGGGTGGGGTCTAGAAGAGGAAGCAGCTGGAAAGGATAACGAGGTGAATGATTCGAGGCAGAGTTCCCGCCGGCATGAACGGAGCGTGAATAAAAGGGCGGCAAAGCACGGCACTGGGGACGGACGGATATGGCGTGCCAATGCCACTAAATTGGGTTTATCCAAAGAAAAAAAGGGGGGGGAACGGGGACCGCGCTAATGGCGTCGCGTTTCATGGAACACTTTCTGAAGAACTCACCTTTTCCAACTCCTTTTCGATCTCGCCGGCACGAATGACGAGCGGACCACGGACCGCGTACTCCATGGCGATGAAGTTCGGGTTGATGTTGTCCAGGTTGAGGGATTTATCGTTCGACGGCATCTTGGGGCTGGTGGCGATTGATCTGGAATGTGGGAAGCTTCGGTTGGCACTTTTATTTACTTTTATTCCTCGACCCCGATAGAGAGCCGTAGAGAGAGAGAGCGGGAGAGTGAGAGGCGGGCAGGCAGCCTAGGGTTGCCATATGGCATTAAAAATAAGCAGAGCTAATTTTTTCAATTAAAAACTTGTGTTTTTAATTATTTTAATTGAAAAATAGACCTCTCACTCTCCATGGCCTGGGACTAGTGACTTCACATACCGACGGGCGTCTAACGGTGAATGGCTGCTATTCGCCGCCAACAGTGCTGTTTGAATGCGCTGCTGGCGCGTCGTTTTCGCCGCAATCGCCGCAGCATTGTTGGGGTTGTTGTTGTTGTGCAGGAACGCTCTCCAGCGGCGAATTACGAGTTGTTGTTGCCTCAGCTGGTGCTGTTGTTGCTGCAATGTGGCAGACACTGTGGCAGTTGCTGGCTTAATTAGCAGGCGACTCATGTTTCTGCAAATAAAATATCAAAGAAAAATAAAGCTTTTAGAAATTAAACCAAACCGGGAATGGCAGCTGCGTAAATGAAAGAAGTAGAACCAGTAAGCCAGGGTGGCAAGCAAAAACTCTTCTAAAAAGTGGGTGGGTTTGGGGGTATAAGAGTAGGTCTTTGGTATTCTAAGAGCGGCGAATTGCAGACCGGCTTTATCAGTGAATATACATAAAAAAAAAATATTAAGAAATATAAGAAACTTATCAATAGATATTCGTGTGGGTTGATTAAATATTTATGGGCCGTATAGTTACATAAACCAATCGAATAAACACTGACAAGCCCATTGTATACGACTTGTTTGATTTGCCGCGCTACCGGAGAAGAGGAAGCAGCTGATGCGGCGAATGCACTTAAAGCCTGGACACGAACCACCACACAGCTGCATCCGGGCGGGCAATTCAAAAGTGCAGCGAAATTAGAACCCACAAGCTTACAGTTTAATAATCTAATTTAATTAATAATAAACTTAACAAAAAGAAGCTGAAAGTATAATCTTAAAACCATGCGGCTTATCGCCATGGAAGTTTATATTTTCGGTAGCATTTTATGGCTTATTTTTTCGGGTATTTACTGAAGCATCAGCAAGTATACGGTTTAACGGCTTTATTTTTGTTGAATTCCGGCAGATTCATTGGCCGTTTCCCGTATCTGTGAAGCGTACTTTTGACTTTGAGCTAGAATCGCCGTTTTAGCTTATCAGTGACGTCCCGGGCCGAGCTTACAAATATTTCATAGACTCTGGAGATACAGATTTATAGCAGGGTCTCTCGACAGCCCCCATTTTTCAGATTTATTTTTTTTTTGCACTTTGAAACGGTAATTGCGTAATGCAATAAATAATATGTACGTACAAAAAAACGAACAAAGAAATCATACACCTCAACTATATAGTATTCTGGGGGGGAACTCAGATCACTCAGAAGCGTCAATCAGCCGCAAAGTGTTTGCTTTCTTTTTAGCATCATTTGGCAAATTTTTAGAAATTAAAAGACATCTATAAACATGAGTGTATCTATATATATTCTATATGATGTATATATGTGTATAGCCTTGTATATAATACTGATATTGTTTGCAGAGAGCCAAAAACCCGTACTCGATCTAAATATTCACTTGAACTTGAACACGTTTTTTTGTCGAAACGATGAAGATTCTTTCAAACCGGTTTGCTATTTTTTTTTTTATATATAGTGAGTTATATATAGTGAGTTAAGGGAAGAATTATACAAGTTCCAATTGGAATCCAAACTTTTTTGGATCCACTACAGTGGTTGCTGGATAAGTCATGTTGAAGATACAGATATTGAGATACTAAGATATTGAGCTCTTTTCTGCCTTGGAAAGTTTGGTTTTTAAGAAACCTGATTTATCTGTTTAGGTTTCTTAAAAATATTAACTTAATTAATGGACATTATTATTAAGAAATGAATAAGAAATGAATCCCCTTCAAAATTTGGAAAATACATGGAAATTCCAATATGACCCACTTCGAAGGACCACACTTCCATATCTTTGCCAATATTCATCCGATTCTTCATTGGAATACCTTAAAAGAATTGTGGATCGATTCTTTATCAATCTGCATCAAAATCTAGAAACAATTTTCTTTTCTTAGATTTGTTGTTAAATTTTCTGGGGGGTCCCCTTCAATGGTATGTTATTTAAAGAAAGATACAGAATATATATTATATTATTAAGGCCTTGGAAAGTTTATGTTTTTTTGAAATGCAATTTTATTCGAAGCCTTATATCAAAATCTGGTTAGGTTTCTTGAAAATAAATGCCTATTTTATAGATATTGATTCCTACTTTTTTTTGTAAAGCTCATTTAATATAATAAAGTCTGAAAAAGGGGTTTCTCTCCTACAAAGACCTATTTTTTTCATAAATAAACAACTAAGGTTCAAAAGAGATGTTAAAATATATATTTAATAATATTAAAAATCAGTTGATTAGATAAACATAAAACTATATTATAGAACAAGCCAGAAAGGTCCAAAAATAGTTTTTTTTTAAATTACTTTCATGTTTTTTTACCCAAAAATGTATTTGAACTATTTCTTCATGAAATCATTAATTAAAATTGAAAATAATACAAATTAAGTGTCATTTGCCTGCACTTTTTCTCTCTCTGTAGAACCGATTTGTTTGGTTTAATTTTTTTTTGCTTTGCAGACACATTGTTTGCGATTTGTTTTGACAACAAAATGCGACTTATGCAACGCACCTCCGAAAATGAAATATTTCTGGACTATTTGCCTGCACTTTGCCCCATTACCCGTACTATAATATAGACCCCCAACTATATAAGCGAGGCCCCCTTGGGTGGGCACATACTTATGTACATATAGGGTATGCATATATCCCCATTCTCGGATAAGATAGTTGCGATAACGACTGGATAACTAAATGAAACTTGAAAACTTGGCAAATAGCACTTTGTTTAATCCATTCTAAGAGAGAGGGGGGTGGCAGGGGGCAGGGGGTGAATAAATTATTACCAAACGTCAGCGTATTATAACTTAATTGACACGTAGACCGAAATAAATAAAAAAAAATGGCAGGAAGGGGGGTGATAATTGGCTTGCTAAACAGCTGTTAGCGCCACACGCACACTTCTAAGAAAAAAAAAATAGAAAAAAAAAAACAAGAAAACAACTCGATGGAGAAGCAACATTTTTTTTTTTTTATGTTTTTGTTTATAGACACGCAATTCAATTAAGAATTAAGAAGTGGCGCGCTAAACGATAAACACAAATCACAACAGTACTACCTTGGTTCTCGTATTTAATTTAATTTCTTTTCTTTTTTGGGACACAAATCACTTTCACTGTCACTGCCTCGGCGTTCCAACTAGACTGCTGCCGCCCTCTCCGTTTCCGTTTCCCAATTAGAATGTGTGCTTTTTTAGCTTCTTCTTGTTCTTGTTTTTGTTGCTTGTTTTTGTTTTTGTTGCTTGTTTTTGTAGTTCAAGAGCGGAGCAGCAGCCTCAATCGATTTTTCGCTGCACTTTTTGATTCTCTCACCTTGTCGGGTGGGGTCGGGGGGTGGTAAGGTTGCAAGATAGCGGTACAAAAAAGAAGGTGTGCGCCACTATTATCTAACGGTATGTGTTTTTGTTAATAACAAAAAAAAAATCTCATATATTGCGTACATATGTAAACTTATTAATAAACTTATCTGCACCATCCCGTGTATACATACATTTATATGCCTAATATGTTGAGTGTGCGAGGCTGTGTGTGTGTGTGTGTGCGAGTGTGGCGATGGCCGGTGGGTGGTGTGGGCGAGTTCCAATCAGAAAATCCGAAAATCAAAGCTTCCTTGGCCGCTAGCCGCAATTAAACAACTGACTAAGAATCGAATCGCCACCGGAGACAAAAAGCAGCTGTTTCTCAGTCCAACCCCAGTTGTTGTTTCGGCGATTAAAGCGCTAAATACTAAAAACGATGCGGCGAAAGAGAGGCACCAGCGGGCAACGGCGATTAAGTTTTCAAAATATCACATCGCCAGCCCTGGTCACTGGTCCAACTAAAAGCGATAGATCGATAGACCGATAGATCAGGCGTTCAAAGCTTTTGCAATGTAACGGAATTTGCAAATTATGAAATTTTTAAAATTTTTAAATGTGTATACTTTTTAAATATTATAAAAGTTAAAATATATAAGAAAGTCATTATAAAATGGTTCATTTTACCTTGTTTTTGTGTCTAAATGTCCGATCCTCCAGTTCAAGATTCCTAGAACATTTCACCATTTCGTAGAATATTTTTTTTTAAATAATCGCCACTAACTTACCATTTAATTTAAAAGAAATGTCACTGTTTTGTTTACATCTATTAAAGTTGTAAGAGTGTAAAAGGGTCAGCTGACCAGAATAAGTGTAGAAATAATTTTAAGAATATGTGTCAGTATGAATAAATATGATTAAAATTACAAAGTTTTCTTATAAAAAGGAATCTAATAATAATACTGAAAATATGTAAAATGTTATGCCATCTATTTCTTAGCCAGACACTTAGTCGTATTCACAAATATGTTTATTCTTGAGGATATAGAACCAGAAACATCTGGTTTCTCGATAAGTGGCGATCCTGGTGCCAGACTGTCTGGACTCTCAGGACCCTGGAGAGAGGTCTGAGGATCATATATCCAAACATAAAAAATGTGAAACCCAGATCAAATTATGACCAAAACTAGAGCCCATATATCCCTAACAAATTGTAGCAAATTGCAGAGATAACGCCTCTTATTTTTTTAGGTTGGGGAAAGATTTTAAATATGTATAAAGTGGTGGTTTATACGTTTTTCTTTATAATTTATCTTGGAATATATATTATTAATATTTTGATAAGAGTGTATCCTCTATCTTCTCATGAGTACTGGGTATGGCTATTATTCATTTCCCTCCTTAATCTCTCCTTAATTAGAAAAGTCTTAGAATTAAATAATAAAACACACATTTTATAATTAATTTTTGTAATTCATTTTTATTTTCTTTGTTTTATTTCATTTGAAGCTTATAAGGCTAGACAAAAAAAGGTTCCTTATAAACTAGGACTATGTACAGAGTGATTTATGTTTAGATATCCTTGAATTACAGGACTTATTCTCAGGCTACGTCTTGATGCTCATGATGGCCTCAATGGAGAAGCTCAGCTTGGGTTTCTTGGCGGGCAACGAGGGCATAGGACTGGAGCTGGAGGAGATGATGCTGGTGGGCGGGGCCGTGAAACTGTTCACGGGCGGCTGGAGCGGCGGCATTGATGGCGGATACATGGGCTGATCCTGGTGCATCACTGAAGCGGCAACCGAGGCAGAAGCGGCAGCAGCGGCGGCCACGAACAAAGCGTTGCCGCCCAGAGTCGCCTCCATGGCGTAGTTCAGTTCCGGATCGGCGAAGGCGCGACGTTTGCGCATGCGCTCCATCAGGGGAGAGCTGAACGTGGGAAAGCGCTGCTTGTACTCTGAAAAAGGATACCCGGAAAATTAGTAAGTATTACTCAGGATTATGCGGATAATTAGGTTAAATTATACGATGATTTTTGGGAAGATATTGTCTCAAAAAAGGGGGATATTCTCTGGGATTGGAGGAGGTTTTAAAAAGGATATAGAAAGGTATTCCAAGAAAGTTTTCTGAAGTATCTTCTAGACCATTCTAATTTAATAATTTAAATTATTTTTAAGATCTCAAAACTAAAGAAACTCAGCCTCCCTTCCTTTGTATATCCTTTGGTCCTGGGACTTCTTATTTTATTTTCTTTGTGGTAATACGATCTATGAATCCCGCACTCGTCCAGACAGTCTGGCACCAGGATCGCCACTTGTACGGAAACCAGATGGAAAAGTCAATTGCTGTTGCCACATACTCTTGCCCCCTGTGTCTGCCTCTGGCCCTGCCCCTGCCTCGTCTCCCTCCTCCCTCACTATCACTCTCAATTGGTTTTTCCGTTTTGGTCGCATATCAGTTTTCCAAAAACGGACGGACAGCTCAAGTGATTGGAAAATGTGCGTACACACTTCGAGGCATCGCATTTCAATTGTTTTTCGTCAGTCCAATAATTGCTGTTGTTATTGTTGCCAGTTGTTGTTGTTGTTGTTTCTATTGGGAATCAGTCATTTCCTGTCTTCAGGCTGGAGGAGATCTTTGGGCGGGTGGGTTACCAATCTCCGATCTCCGGTTACCACTTCACCGGGCCAGACAGTCTGTCTCCGCATGGAGATTTCGTTTTTGAAGGAAGGGGGGAAGGTCTTGCGGAGGTTGGGGGTTTGTATTTTCCATATCTTTTATTTTATGGTGTTTTTATAATATTCTTTTTCTTTAATTTGTAAATTTAATTGGTTCTTTAATCTTTTGAATTTACTTTAGATATCGGAATATAATATAATATCATAGGTATCACGATAATATTTCTATAAACTGTTTCCGATTTCTAGTTTTAAAAGAAACTCTTAAGATCAACCACTAATTCCTACTACTATTATATTATTTATATATTACTTTCAAGAAGCCTTCTAAAAACCTAATATTTTGGAGTTACTGTTCTAGAAACTAGACATTCTTCTGATTCATAAAACCTTTCTATTTCTCAAGAATTTTCCTTCCTAAAACCACATATTGAAAGCATAGTCTTTAGACTTTATTTTTTGAATTTTTTTTAAAGAATAAATTAAAAAAAAAATAAAAAACCTCCAGAATTTCAACCCCAGATATTATTCCAATCAATTTCATTATTTTTCAAAAACTCACCTTCCATGGCAGCTGTGATGTGAAGTGTGGATTGCTGGAGGCTCCGAAGTCGCTGCTTGTAGATCCTTTTCTGGGCCATGAGAGCCTGTCGGGTGGCGGAGGATGTGGAGGCACAGCTGGGAGGTCCTTGAGGCGGCGGAGAGGCAGTGGTGTGTGAGCTAGAGTCCTCGCCCTCGCTGCCAGAGGCTGTGCCCGTCGCCTGGTGCCCGCCGCCAGTGGTGGCCTCCAGTGCCTCCATGGTTTGCTGGCGACGCAGAGCCACCTGGGCGGCCATCACGCGCTGCCGGTCCACCACCAGCTGACAGTTGGGGCAGCAGCACTCCCGCCACCGGCACAGGCGCTTGTGTCCCTTGACGCAGGATATCACGCCGTGGTTGCGACATCTCGCGCACTTGGGTGTCCGCAGAAGACGTCGCTCTCGCTGGCTATTCCGATCTTGACTCATTTTCTGCACTGACCACTGAGATGACTGGGTTTACTCTCGATTACTGGGCTACTGATCACTGATCTGCGATCTCCGATCGACTAAAAGGATCCCGTACAGAGCACGGACATTTAAGGGGCAACCGCAGCGGCTACTTGTCGCCGTCAGACAGTCTGGCAGCGTCAAGTGGTTTCCGTTGTCGTCCCTCGGGTATCATCCGCATCCGTCAGATACTTTGGCGACGCAGGCTGCAGGAGGGAGGGAGGTAGGAAGGTCGGGTACCTCGCCTGCCATTGGCTGCTAATCGCTGTCTCTAAATATAGACGGTCCAATGGCCGCCCAGATGTTCTGCATCAGTATCCGAAAGATACATTCATGCACGATCGGTATTCGGTAAGTGGAACTTGGAAAATTATAGGTATTTGTAAAAATTTTGGTAAAAAAAACATAAGAACTGAAAATATTGAAAATATTTTATCTGAGAAACAAATAGTATAATTGCTTAAAGTAACTAAAGTATTAAATAATTTCGTGTTAAAATATTACAGTGACGAATGAAATGTACAATAAAAACGTACAATTTTATGGTTCTATTAAATATTCTTAAAAACCTGAGAAATCAAGCTTTAAAATTGTAATCTTTCAAGAAAAGTAAGTAGAATTGGTTAAGGTATCTAAAGAAAACAAATATTTCTTGTTAAAGTACTACAGTGACGAAAGAAATACATACATATACCACAATAAATAATATGTATCTACAAACATAGAAAAATATAGTCAAGTATTGTTATTATCCAATTTGGGAATACTGTAAAGCCTTTAAAACATTATCAAATAAATATATTAATATATATATTTTAAAATAAAAATAAAGTTTAGCTCTAAAATCAAAATATATATAAATCTTTGCCTTAAAAAATACTTACTTTACCTTACTAAATACATATATCTTAACTCCTCCAAAACTCTTAACCAAAATTTCCCCCTAAAAACCTCAAAATAAAAATCCCTTCCCCTTTATCCAAGTCCCACTGTAGTCGCCCATCAGTAGACCTTTTGTTTGGACTCGACTCTGAGAGATTATACATATTGATTTCTGCTTTGTTCCTTTAATATTCGTATTTATTTATCATATTTGACTCAATTGTGGTTTACTTGTATAACAATTTGTAGCATTATCTCATATATAATATATATAGCACGTACATTCATATATTTCCGTATAAATACAAATTCAACACGATTTTAATTTTAACTATTTTCCTTATGTTTTTTTTTAGTCATTAGTTTAGCTAACAAACAGTATGGTTAAAAAAAAAAAAAGACAAAATTCTTCAGCGGTTTTTTGTTCAATATATATATGTATTATTCGTAAATTTTTTTTTGGTTTTTTGTGTTTTTTTGGGGAAAGGACTTTCCAAAGATGCCTTTTAAATGCGTTCTCCTACAAATGAGAGCATGCGTGTACAGTGCGTTTCGTCGGCATCAGGCCAATTAAAGGCGGATTGTCAGCCAGTTTTCAATCAAGCGATATGTCAATGAAGTTGTCAAGTATTTAAATGGAAAAGGAATAACCGTTGTGAAACGCACTGTCCTGGCTCTGGCTTTCCTTATTCGAAAAAGAGTATTACAAAAAAAATTAGAGTGATGGATTTCGTAGATTAAAGCTTCAGCTAAAAGTGTGCCAGGTTTTTGGATTTTTGTTGTTTTTTTTTTGGTCAAAATACAGGTGCGACTAGAAAAGGATGCCCAAGGACAATGTGCCATTCGAGTGCTATTTGGCTTCTATAATTATACAATATATATGGTTTATTTTATATCAAGGATCCAGCGGACAATCTGGAAATTCAAGGGTAAATGGGGCCATTTTTGTATTAAATATTATTCTTTTGATAATTATCTGTTTTAAGTAGAATAAATGCTTGCAAAGTTATTGTCCTTTACTGTTTGAAAAAACGTCCTGTCCATCTATAGGCATATATATATATACATACATATATATAACCACAAAAAATCTTGATCCTTGAACCAACTAAATCTAATTACAAAACACGCGGCCCTACAAAAATCGAACAAACGTAAATCACAAAAGGTACAAACGATTGTTAATACGATATATACGTATATAATATATATATATATAATGCATTATATAATAATACATTCTATGGCTATGGGTTGTAACTATTATAAACAATTTGATTCATTTATCCGATTCGATCTGTGTTCGCTTTGGTAGACGCACTCTGAATTTTGTATTCACTTCGTATTCATATCACATTTCTTAAAGGGCTCACCACCAATACTATCAATACTATCGACAATGATCGATTTCCGATAAATATCGATTTCGGTTCTTTTGACTGGGATTTGACATTTTTTTTAGTTCAAATTTAACAACGATTGATTGCCAAACGACAATCTATCCATAGAGTTTCAATATAAACAGGACTTGGGTATACAGCACGCGTAATAATTGTAATTACTAGAGGTGGCCACCACCTGGCCTGTGGCTGCCAAGGGCAGAGTTTCTGGAAGAAATTCGAGATGTCAAGTGGTTGGAGTTTTGAAACATTTGGGCGATGAAATTGAAACAAAATACACATGTCATTTGGGGTTGGGGTTTTTTGAAAAATGCATAATTTAGATCGGGTTTGGAAATTGGTTCTAAAATTTTGAAATATATTTTAAAAATGAATTTTTTAAATGAGAAATTATTTTAATTTTTATAAGAATTAGTTAGATTGGAATATCAAATCGTTTTAAAATAGAAGTCTTTTAAAAAAGATATTGTAGACATTTTAGAGAATCTTTCGATCGAAAATATGATGATTTGGTAATTATGTATCTTTTTTAATAGGACTATAAGGTTTTAAAATAGGAGTATTTTGGAAAAGATATCATAAGCTATAGGAAAGATATCATAGGAAATCTTTTGGGGATTATTGGTTAAATTTCGAAAGCTTATAAAAGGCATTTAAAGTAATAAATATTTGTCATTAAATAAATGGTAAATATATGGTTTTTTGAAAATATATAATAGACTTCTTTAAGAATCTTTAAAAGAATCAGAGGTTTAATTTCAAAAACATTGGAAAAGATTTTGATTTAAAAATTATTATTAAGGTTTTAAAATTCAAGTGTTTAAAGCTTAAACAAAGATTTCATAAACTACTTTAAGAATTTAGAATATATCTGGATAGATTGATTTTCGTAAACTTTTTTAAATGAAGAACCCCTACCTTAAAAAACTCCTATATTTTAGATAAAAACTTTTAAATTTAAAACAAGTTATTTAAAAACCCTTCGTAAAAACCACCTCTCGTTTTACAATTATTTCAGTTGCTGTATCCATAACCGTAGATCCGGCAGATAGTGTTTGTGTATATAGTCGGTATATATAGAAATCTTTACATAACAATTAGTGCGCGACAGTGTAGATATATAACTAGTAAACAGGCTCGTTGTCCTTTGGTGCGGGTTTTTAATGTTAGATTACATACTTCTTAATACTTCTGGTTTTTATTCCTGGTATTCCTGGTATTATCCTTTTTTGTATATTTTTTTTTTTAAGGGGAAGCAGTAGAAAATGTAGGAAAAATCCTCGCGAGATGTGAGGAAAATCGGCAATTTTCCAGATGGAAATTGGGCATCACCCGATCAGAAGACACCGCTCAGACTATGCTGTTCCGCTTGACGCTGGTCCGCTGCAGTGTGCTCTGCATGGCGGCCACCACCGCCTCGGCCCCGCCCGCAAACACCGGCTGGTTGATCGCCCGCCGCAGGACATGCCACATGGCCACCGGTTTGCGGAGCGAGGAGAGCATCTGGTGCCAGTGGCGCAACCCCTTCCCCACTGCACAGCTGCCGGCGACGACGTGCCCCAGCGGCAGCAGTCCGCCCCCGCCGGTCACCCCGAACACCGTTAGCCGCAGCCGGGCGGTCGTCAGGCTGGGCGGCGGCACATTGAAGATCACCGACTCGTTGAAGATCGGGCCGCGGTCCTTGCGCTTCAGGGAGGTGCGCTTCTTCAGGACCTTGCGCTCGTTATCCATCAGGTAGACCTGTTGGGAGGAGAAGACAGTTCCAGTTCCAGGAAGGTACTTGCTGGGATTACGAGCATCTCTTACCTTGACAAAGACACTCTGCACGGTGTCCATGGGATCCTGCTCCTTACTCTCCTGCTGATGCTGCTGCTTCAGCTGGTCCTTCTTCTTGGCCGGCATGTCCTCGGGATCGGGGTCCAGCTTGAGGTTCCGGGCCTTCACCACCACGATGGTGAGCCGCTCCGCCGTCGGCAGGTAACTGAGCGAGAACATCAGCTCGCCCCAGCGGGCGTTGCACTTCCGGGAGTCCGAGAGCGGTATCCAGGTGGTGATCGGCTTGGGCGTCTCCCCGATCTCCATTTCCGCCTCCCCGATGAGCGTGTGGGCGGGGCCGTTGTGGTAGAGGTGGAACCACAGCGAGTGCCGGGCCTGGCGCTTCTGCAGCCAAAAGTTGAAGCTTTCGTTGTAGTTGGGAGTTCCTGTGGCACGAACCACCTGGAAGGATACGACAGGAAGTGGTGGACATATCCTCAAGGAGCAGGTCTTTAGTTACCTTCGTTTGCATGGCTCCTGGATGATCCGGTACCAGATAGATCCTCACAAACGTGTCCAGCGAATCCACACTGAAGGGGCAGATGAGTCCCTTGGCCTCCAGAACACTGACGGTGAGCTCCATGCCCTCCGTGCTGATGCAGTTCCTTCGAAACAATGGATAAATACCAGCAGGACTTGTACTATTCCAAAGGACTTACTTGTCGTAGTGCAGTCCCACGCAGAGATATCCTGTGATCTGAGTGTAAGGCTGATCCAGCTGCTCCAGGATCAGGTTGGACTCCGAGGTAACCGAGTCGCAGGACACCGCTCGCTCCAGGTTGATGCCCTCCATGGACCCGGCCACCGATCCCGACCCGGAGTCCAGAGAGACTTGGGAACTGTTTCGCCTGCCCAGGCCCATTCCCAGGCTCAGAGTCGAGTCCTGGCGCAGCAAGGACCGCCCAAAGGACCAAGTGCCGTTGCCATTGCCATTCACATGGCCCGATCCGTTGCCATTGGCCATCGATCCACCGTTCATGCCCAGTTTCCGGAAGAGGTAGTCCTCGGAGATGGTCTTCTGCAGCAGATGAGGTCCTTTGACGCGCTGCGAGAGGCCCGTGAAAGGATTCGTGGTGTTTTGGAGCTTGAGCAGGCGACTGGAGAGACTGTTGGTGTCCACGAAGGGATTGCCATTGTGATGGTTGGATGATTCCGAGGAAGCTGCTTGGACAGGAAGTGACTGAGAGGGCAAGGATACAGAGGCGGTGGCTGTGGAAACTACACGACATTACTATAGGTAAGAAGAGTACATAGTTCTCTGGACTACTCACCCGACGAGGTCCCTGCAGGAGCAGAGATGGTGGCCACTGGAGGATCTGCCGCCGGAAGACCCGGAGGCATCTGTTCCGTGGACTCGCACAGGAAGGGATTGGTGCTGGAGTTCCTTCGCTTGAGGGCTGGGATGCGGCGCTCCGTCTCCGGCAGTATCTCTGGCTGGTGCTCCACCTCCGGCTGCGGATCCTGGGGCATCCCGTTCAAGGCCTGACCCACCAGCCGCTTGGCGATCGGCCGGGGAATGGCGGTGGCCGACAGATTCACGGAGGCGGAGGTGGTGAGCCGTGGCGGTGGCGGTGCCTCCAAGGGCTGAGGCAGGACTCCGTTGGAAATTGATCCGTTCTGGCGCAGGCAGGAGGAGCGGTGCTCAGGGTCGGCCGGCTCCTGGTCCTGGCTGAAGGAGAAGGTTACGGTTTTGGTGGCCGGGCCGGCACTATTTGGCGCCGGGGCGGGCCGGAGCGGTTGGGGCGGAATGCTGACATCCGCCTGGGGCAGATTCCACAGCGGGGTGGTGACCTCCAGGGTGTTATTCGTACCACCAGAACCTCCAACCAGACAACCATTCATCAGGAGCAGCTGCTGGGAGCGATTGTGGTCGTCCTTGTCGATGGTATCGAAGCGCTTGAAGCTGCCGCTGGTGCTCAGCAGGAACTCCGAGCCGGACTGGATCTGCAGGTGAGGACAATGAGGGACATGGCCTCTAAAAGAGTTTAGACAAGGGAAATACTTACACTGGCCATGTAGCCGTTGGCATGGAAGAGCTTGTGCTTGTGGTTGGAGAGACCGATCTTCTCCTCCTTGCTGGACCGCATCCTCATCCAGCTGGCGGCCCGCGGGCCGAGGCAGTGGCAGGCGAAGAGGATGCCCATCACCAGGACCGCCAGCAGCAGGAGCGCCAGGCTGGCAAAGGACATCATCGCTAGCGGAGTGCCTTCCATAGATAGCTTACCTCCTACGATTCGCAGACATTTCTTAGAAATTTTCTGGAAGATATTAGGGTTTGGGAGAACCTATTACTAGTTATTGGCTTTATCTATTTTGGCTTTAATATTTAAGACCTTTAATGAAATTTCGTTTTAAAAATCATCAAAAATAGTAGGCTTTGAAAAAATGGCTAAATATTAAAGATTCTTAAGAGAAAACCTAAAGACAACCCAGTACCATCCTCAATAGAAACAAATAGCAGTAACGATATATATATTCTATCAGCATTTATTTGGATGATCTGTCAGCATGGCCTCAGCAGTTATATAACCATCATGACATTATATTTTTATATATATGTAAATAAAGACAACTTTTTCATTTAAAATTCTGTAAAGTCGAATGGTTCAAAGTCATTTTTGAACTCTTCTACGAAACGCAATTCTACGCCTTTTTCCATGAGGCAATCGTTATAATTAATATTCTCCTCGCAATCCAGTAGATTCTTTGAGCAGAAAACCTCTCTGTCAAAGTGAATGGGACAATTTTTCATTTCTCGCATAATCAGAGTAGTATCGTTGGGCAGCTCGGCTACAAAATATGTCCCCATTTTGGGGAGCATTTTCGGAGAATTCAATGCTGCCAAAGTTTCGAATTCCAAATTAATATCCTTGGCTTTTTCCTCAAAGCTTTGCTTCAACTTCGATGCGAGTTCTTTTTCGAAAGCCATGGCATTTATCACCAGATGAACCGACTTGTAATGGCCCTCTGTGAAGCACACAACTTGTCCGATACTACCGAAGTATTCCTTAAGTGCCGTCTTGAATTTGCCAAGCTCTTCCCACTCCTCGGAGCTCAACTGGGCGGCGCTGGCCACATGCTTGGTGGACACTATCACGACATGGTTCTTGTTGATGGGTGACTTGGACAATGCCAGATAAAAGTCCTTGCCAATGGTAATAAATAGATGTTTCTCCACATCCGGTGATGATAGACAGAACAAGCATTTTTCTTCATCATTTTGAGTTAGTTTAGGACGCTTTTGGTTTTTTGTGTTCTGATCATCAGGTTGTAGCTTACGCTTGGAATTTTCCAGATCTAAGCCAATAAATGGCGAGGGTATTTCATCAGTTGTCTTTTCGAGAAGTTCCATTAACAGGAATTTCTCTACCGATTTCAGTTTCAGACCAAAAATGTACTTGGCCTTGTTGGCATTGCCCACTTCACCCAAGGGAATGAAACGAGTAGATAGCTCCAATTGGGTGGTGTCATCCTTGGGCATACGGAAGAGCGCGCTATGATAATTGATGCCATTGATGGCACAGAAGTGGTAGCGCGGCTTTATTTCCCGGCAAAGATAAGCTATCAATTTCGATGCAGAAGCATTTTGTTCCTCCTGCACCCCATAGGGCCATTGAGAGGTCAGTAGGACATCCACACCACGATATTCAGTTGTGCGATTCTTGGCATCCAGACACGCGTTCTTAACAGCATTGACATCATCCTTGGTAAACTCATGCTCGGAGTTTTTAGTTCCAGTGGCTTCCACACCGCTTAAATAGGCCACTTTCACCCCGTTGCTGGTTGTGTAAATACCTCTCTTACCCAGGTAATGGAGATTGGGGCAGATTCCCCCATCAGTCAGATCTTCGTAATATTTGGCCTGCTCCTTCTTAGTGGGCCCGAGGACATAGGTAGGTAGTGGAATACGTTTAAATCCATTTATATAGTATTCCATCAGTTCGTCGTTTTGCTTATCGTCGCCAAAGAAGTCGCCGATACAGAAGAGGAGATCGAAGGGTCCCTCCATCCCTCCGTTGGCCTGCTCCACGCGCTGGAAAAGTCGATTGAAGCGTCCGCGCACGTCGCCAATCAGTAAGATTTTGGTGAACGCGTTTGTGTTTCTCTCGTCCATTGATGATCGTGGATTATTAACTTTATCCGGTTTTAAATTTTTTATTTTTATAGATTTTAGAGAGAGCCTTTCAGAAAGCCGATACAACGCTTCGAAATGAAATGTGAATTGAAGTCATCAGTTTTGACTGACATTTCATTTAAAAATTCCAATGCCTACTTGGATCAGCTTGGCCAAAAGGTGTATCGATAGAGAAACTTAGCTATTTTTCTGGCTCGGAGCTGAAAGGTTGTACTTCCAGCGGTTTTTATTAAAAAATTAAAAAAAAAAATTCATATATTTATAAAAAGATTGACTGAAGGCTCCAAGTTCAAGGGTTTGGTAGCTTTGAGTTGGAAGTTCAGGAGTTCATCAAGTTATTGGATGGAATTCCGGACATGGGTAGACTTATCCTCGAAAAATGGGCAGTGTGCAAAAAATGGGGCATATTTTGATTTTATTGGAAACATAAATATGCTTATTTTTATATCACAACTTAGACACAAATTGGTTATCGAACTGGTTCCTTTTTTTCACCAAGTCTGTTGTTCCTGTGTTATGTCTTTCCCATGATACAATTATCATTAACCAATTATCATGATAAATTGTATCATGGTCTACGCATGCTGGGGATTACATTCCAAACATTCTGTTATACCCAAAACATTCTTGGACACAAAAGGCTCAGAGAAATCAGGTGCTGTTTCCCAGTCGAGCCTTCTTATATGTTAATGCCATTGTATTCCATTTTTCCCTTAGGTATATGCTCTTTCAGGATGTGTTTTTGCAGACTATTTGGGTCCCCCTTGGCAGGGAAACAGTAGAGGTTATATTTATTGGTCAAGGTAGGCCCAAATAGACTTGAAAAATTCAGCTGTTCCTGAAGCACAAGTTCATCTAATTGGACAGTAACTTATCTCCACTCTTCTATATATTTTACAGATTGATCATTGGTTATCCTTTTTTTCAGGATAACTAAGATCGACAGGGATCGTCTGTCTCTACAGTTTATCCCAGTAAAAAGTATAAAATCCGTAACCCAATACTGTGATCTTTAGTCAGCTCTAGGACAAGTCTAAGAGCCCAAGACAAGTCCAAAACAATGCACATCTATTGGGAAAACATGGGAGGGATTAGACAACCAGGAACTAAGTAGTTAGTTCCATAGGAAGTGCAGTCCTTCCTAATAATAGGTAACTCCTACCAGCTTCACTACCACTCCTACCTTCACTATAATTAAGACACAACTCAGACCGATTCCGCCTGGAAAACAGGGTCAAAGGACCAAGAAGACGTCCAAAACCAGAAGGTAGCTATAATCAGTTTTTCTAGAAGACCGATTCCGTCAGGAAAACAGGCTCAGAAGACGAAGAAAACGTCTCAACCCAGAAGAAAGAAAGTACAAGTTAAAGCTTTCCCAGCAGTTCCGAAAGTCTTAAAAAACTACTTTAAAAATAAATAATAATACCCTCTGCAAGGGTATAATAAATGTACAAAATTATAATAAATAATTGAAGTATCTTTTATCAATTCCATAAAACAAATACCATGGCTGTGTCAATATCGATGCACTTTCCTTTTTGAAACTGTCACAGATACATCCTTCATATAAAGATACAGATATGAGTCACCGATTTGGTTCGAAAACGAAAATAAAACCCAAATGTTTTCATAGGAAATTGATGGGCAGTGGGGAGATGGTGGGGGGGTGGAATTTGAAAACACTTTCATCTCGCATCGCTTTACATTCCGCGATTTGCCTCATCGTTTGGGTATAGGTGGGCGTGTGCTCTGAGGGGCGGGGACAGGTGCTCGTTCTCGTTCTCAGTCACAAACTTTGACAGTTTTTGAATTGAATTTGAAACCCAAGACGCAGCATTGCCACTTCAAAGCACCGACAATGAAAAGTCACGAGAAGGTAAAGGGAGTGTGAAGGGAGAGGGGTATCAGGAATACCAGAAGGGGGCGGTATTACGTTGACAATGGATCACTCTGCTGCGCCTGGGAGAACTGACAGCTTGGCCTGAGCTCTTCTCTTACGCCTTCCATCAACCCAGATGGCGGCGTTGCCAAGCACTCTTAAGAGGCTTAGGTAACAGGACTTGGAAGGGACTACAGTGAAGCCTGGCTAGGGTGGACTTGGTGAGTAATTAATGTCTGCACACAGCTGTGAGGTAAATTTTAGGTTTTATGAATTATATCAGTTGCTAAAGATGTCTGGTATAGAATATTAATATTTAAAATATTTTTAAAAACATTAAAATTTATAAAACAAAATATTTATATAAAAATAGATAATAAATAATCTCAAAAGTCGAATGTCTCACTATAAAGTGCAACAAAATCTTGCTTACTGAAGCATGACTGTACTTGGCAAGTTTCATAAAATGAAAGTGTTTCTAAGCTCCCATAAATACTCGCATATACATATATCTATCTAATATAATGTATCTATATCTATATATTCCCCCCTTTAGTGTCTAAATTCAAGGTCCTAATAATGTCACTCTTCTGCATTGGATTCGGTTCATTGAGCCGGCTATTAAATCGCTTTAATTATTTGCCCGGGCATCTATAAATGCATTATGGAGTAATTTATTTTATAAGGCTCGAGAATTCGCCCTGAGAATACCCTCTAATATCAGGAAATTACAAACTGCAACTTGGCTAAAAGTGAAGGTGACTTTTGCGCATAAAAAGCCAACCATACCGTGTAATTACCAAGTGGATAAGGGTTTAATGAGGCACTTGAAAGTGCAAATGCACTGAAAGAAATGTGTGAGAAAAAAAAATTAATTCGGAAAAGGGTGAATTGGTTTGAAATATTTTACTTTTAAAAGAGTATATAAAAAAAAGTTTAAAAAGGAAATTATAACTATAAAATATAAAAATAATAAATATACATAGATCTAAATTATAATATAATGAAAATATCATTAATATTAAATGAAGACTTTGTACTTTAGTATTTAATAAAGCTAATAATAAAGCTAGCTTTTGTTTTGTATTTTAAACTATTTTTCTAATGAGAATCAAAGAATTGTGAACTTAATAATGGAAAATTAATGATTTAAACTATTTTCTTCTAATAGAAACATAATGTATATTTTTTGCTTAAGCCACTTTTTCTTTCTCTCCAGAATATTTCCTAAATGTGTATATGTATATTTAATTATACTGAATTTATTTTTAATTTTTTATATAAACATATTTTTATTTTCATTTCAGTTATTATTTGTTTTTATTAAGTAACGGATATTATTGTTCAATAATTTAACTTTTGTTTTTTTTTCCTAAAAGAAGACTGCCTTTGGTGTTTTATTTAAAAATATGGTAATATTTTACACTGATCTTTAAATAGAAGAACATTTTTTATTATCCCCAAAAGTTAAGGTTTTTTAGTAAATTTCTTAATAAATTTTATAATAATTTCTAAAATTGTATAAACAGAAGATCATGTTTTTGAAAACGTAAAAGCCTTGAAAGCCTAACAAAAATGTCGATAACCCTCTCATTTCTTGCATTTATTTCTTCTTGGTTAGCTTTCAATTTCTCACAGTGTAGCTGAAGAATTGGTCACACATCTTGCCCCAGAGAGAGAGTGAGACGAGATGAGAGACCAAAGAGGGCGGTAGAAGTGGCAGTTTTCATTAACCTACTGGGAGGTCATTCCACTGGCTCTGCCTTTTGTTGCCTGCAGGTGCTGGCCCGATATCTGATGTGTATATATGTGTATATGTGTGTGCTACCGCACTATATATTATAGTGTGTATATATCGGGGGACCGAAAGTGTCGCCGCATAGGCCAATATGAACGCGCAGGAGCCCTGGTATTCCGGCTAAGAGATGGCGGGCTACTGACCTCTTTTTTTTGGAGAGGGGGGGAGGCCCTTAAAAATGGGACAATCCGAAATACGACTACGACTGGCGAAAAATGAATGGCAGTCACGTCATCGGGCGACAACTGTAATCCTTTCGGAGTGTCCACTAGCCACTATCCCGGGTATCCTTGATGATGATAATGATGATGATGGGTGGTGGTGGCGTTGGCGGAAAAACAACAAAAATTAAAAGCCAAGAAAAGCGGGGAATATGAAAAAAGTTTTCACTGTGAAATGGAGAGTGAAAAGCGGGCGAAAGTCAAAGTAATCAAAAAATGGCCAAAAAGGATGGGGGTGGAGGGAGGCTTGGGACCGCAAATCTAGAGCATGTTGTAGCGGAAATACACACGCAGCTCATTTGCAGTTTTGGCCATAGGGCACAGGATATGAAATACTACCAGAAAAAAAAAATAACAAATAAGTAGAGCAGCAAGACCTTACCTATTTCCCTAGATTCCTAGATTTTTCCTACGAATTTCCACGCTTGTCAAGTTTATTTGGCAGTTTTCACAGCTTACAATTATTACAACTTGATTGGGCTTATTTTTTAAAAAAATCTTATAACAATTCTCACTAATTTTTGGGTAATAAAATTTGCAAAAAACAACAATAAACATTCAACACACAACAACAAAATCACACGCGACGAGCTGCAGGAGCAGCGTTCCCTCGGGGAAGAAGCAGAGGATACTGAATGTGGACCTGGGGGTGCGACGGGCAGCTGAATCGCCTTTCTGGGCCAACAACACTGTTTGGCAGCTTACAACACTGCTCCCCAGTGCGCGAATAACGGTAATCCGCCAAAGCTTAAGGAACCGTGCTTCCAAAAGTTTGTAACAAGCTTAAACTATCGATATTAATCGCGCAATTTTTTTGAATTTTATTTAAAAATATAAAGAGTTTAGAAGTTAAATAAAAATTAAGATGTTTATATATAAATATGGTTCCCTTCCTTATTCCTAATTCCTAACTTTCCTATTCCCTGTTACTCCTTATACTGAAAGTATGGTGGCCAAATGGCAAACAGGACTAGATATATTCAATAAAAACTTCATTTGAATCTTAAAATATATTTTTTCTTACGTTTAATAGAAAATATTTCTGTAATTTCGTAACTTAACAAACAGAGTAGCATTCTTAGGGTGTAATTAAGTTAATAATACAGTCATTAATAAAAAAATATAATACAAAATTGTGGTTTTAGCCAAAAACAAGAAAGGAAAGCTAATTTCGGGCGGAGCCAAAGTTGATATACCCTTGCAGTTAAACCCGGATATATATGGCAAACATCGGATATAGTTGTCCAAATATCATAATAAATCCAATTAATTACAATAAAAAAACCCAAGCTTCTATCTTCAAATATACGAAAGTTGGTATTTCTACCAAAAACCATTTCCGGTCGTTCAGTTATATGGCAGCTATAGGATATAGTCCTTATGAAATTTGGTAGGTCATATTATTTTTCCAAACATAGCACTCATAGCAGAACTCTCTAACTCTAAAAACACTAAAGTTATAGCACTTCTAATCAATCAGTTATAAGGCAGCTAGGTTTCTATGTATAAAAGCTCATAAGAAAAGTTAAGATAGAAAAATCGTATACCAAGTTTCATACTAACCATACAATAAATGTTAAGGAACTAAAACAAAGAAACTAAAAACTATGAGCTTATTTTCGACCTTTTTTTTGAGCTTTGGGACAAAGTGTACCATAAAGGATACAAAGGGAGCCCTTTCTTTTTAGAACCTGCAAATATGGCATAACGATTATAGGATCCTGAAAATATAAAAAAATAATTTATGGGAACTTCGTATGGCAAATAATTTATATAACGAAAGGGTGTTCTAAAATAGAGGGCTATCCTGTAAGAAAACCTTCAAGCTTTTGATATGAAAAACTAGAATCCTGTAACAAAACCTTCAAGATATTAACATGTAAGAGGAGAACGTGACTTGTTCCCCTCAAAAGGTTTATATCGTAAAGAAGGGGAAACTTGTAACATATGCGAACTTTTATCCGGATGGCTCTGTAAACGTAGTCCAAGTAGGTGACGAGGCGTACACACCGTACCCGGACATGCGTCAGAAAAGCGAAATTTAAGCCCAAGAAATATATATATATAGAAGGGTTTTTTCGTCACTAAATACATTTTAGGTTTACAGTCTGGATAAATTGAGTATCCTAGGAGACGTAGGGGCGATGGAGCCAGTACTAGGAACTGCATGTGTAAATATGTATTATTTTCGAGCTTAATCGTAAATTTTGCCAAACGATCCACAACAAGATCATTGATCCTTGAAAAAGATAACGTTGCAGAAATCTTACTTGAAAATTAATTTTAAAAATTTATAAGCTTTCAACAATTTATTTAGAAACAGTATGAAAAGTATGACAATATCTCAACCATTTATGAATCAGGGATCCTATTGTCGTCGATCTGCATTCAAGGATCCTTGAAATCCCTACAAAAAAATATTGACCCAATTTTTGGCCAAAATGATGATGGATGAAAACCCGAATTCGCACTTTTGCAAGGGGAACCCCCAGGATTATTGCCAAAAATCGATCCAACATTTTTTTTTGAGAATTTTGGGAATCCTTGGATGCAGATCGACGGCGAAAGGATCCCCGATTCCCAAATGGCATCCTTTTTTACGATCCGGTGCGAAATAGCCAAGATATTCGCCAAAAACTGAGGAAAACCCGAATTCGCACTTTTCCAAGGGGAACCCCCAGGATTTTTGCCAAAAATCGATCCAAAACTTTTGTTGGAGGATTTTAGGAATCCTTGGATGCAGATCGACGGCGAAAGGATCCCCGATTCCTTAATGGCATCCCTTTTCACGATCCGGTGCGAAATAGCCAAGATATTCGCCAAAAACTGAGGAAAACCCGAATTCGCACTTTTCCAAGGGGAACCCCCAGGATTTTTGCCAAAAATCGATCCAAAACTTTTGTTGGAGGATTTTAGGAATCCTTGGATGCAGATCGACGGCGAAAGGATCCCCGATTCCCAAATGGCATCCCTTTTCACGATCCGGTGCGAAATAGCCAAGATATTCGCCAAAAACTGAGGAAAACCCGAATTCGCACTTTTCCAAGGGGAACCCCCAGGATTTTTGCCAAAAATCGATCCAAAATTTTGTTTGTAGGATTTTAGGAATCCTTGGATGCAGATCGACGGCGAAAGGATCCCCGATTCCCAAATGGCATCCCTTTTCACGATCCGGTGCGAAATAGCCAAGATATTCGCCAAAAACTGCGGAAAACCCGAATTCGCACTTTTCCAAGGGGAACCCCCAGGATTTTTGCCAAAAATCGATCCAAAATTTTGTTTGGAGGATTTTAGGAATCCTTGGATGCAGATCGACGGCGAAAGGATCCCCGATTCTCAAATGGCATCCCTTTTCACGATCCGGTGCGAAATAGCCAAGATATTCGCCAAAAACTGAGGAAAACCCGAATTCGCACTTTTCCAAGGGGAACCCCCAGGATTTTTGCCAAAAATCGATCCAAAATTTTTTTTGGAGGATTTTAGGAATCCTTGGATGCAGATCGACGGCGAAAGGATCCCCGATTCCCAAATGGCATCCCTTTTCACGATCCGGTGCGAAATAGCCAAGATATTCGCCAAAAACTGAGGAAAACCCGAATTCGCACTTTTCCAAGGGGAACCCCCAGGATTTTTGCCAAAAATCGATCCAAAATTTTTGTTGGAGGATTTTAGGAATCTTTGGATGCAGATCGACGGCGAAAGGATCCCCGATTCCTTAATGGCATCCCTTTTCACGATCCGGTGCGAAATAGCCAAGATATTCGCCAAAAACTGAGGAAAACCCGAATTCGCACTTTTCCAAGGGGAACCCCCAGGATTTTTGCCAAAAATCGATCCAAAACTTTTGTTGGAGGATTTTAGGAATTCTTGGATGCAGATCGACGGCGAAAGGATCCCCGATTCCCAAATGGCATCCCTTTTCACGATCCGGTGCGAAATAGCCAAGATATTCGCCAAAAACTGAGGAAAACCCGAATTCGCACTTTTCCAAGGGGAACCCCCAGGATTTTTGCCAAAAATCGATCCAAAATTTTGTTTGGAGGATTTTAGGAATCCTTGGATGTAGATCGACGGCGAAAGGATCCCCGATTCCCAAATGGCATCCCTTTTCACGATCCGGTGCGAAATAGCCAAGATATTCGCCAAAAACTGAGGAAAACCCGAATTCGCACTTTTCCAAGGGGAACCCCCAGGATTTTTGCCAAAAATCGATCCAAAATTTTGTTTGGAGGATTTTAGGAATCCTTGGATGCAGATCGACGGCGAAAGGATCCCCGATTCCCAAATGGCATCCTTTTTCACGATCCGGTGCGAAATAGCCAAGATATTCGCCAAAAACTGAGGAAAACCCGAATTCGCACTTTTCCAAGGGGAACCCCCAGGATTTTTGCCAAAAATCGATCCAAAACTTTTGTTTGGAGGATTTTAGGAATCCTTGGATGCAGATCGACGGCGAAAGGATCCCCGATTCTCAAATGGCATCCCTTTTCACGATCCGGTGCGAAATAGCCAAGATATTCGCCAAAAACTGAGGAAAACCCGAATTCGCACTTTTCCAAGGGGAACCCCCAGGATTTTTGCCAAAAATCGATCCAAAACTTTTGTTTGGAGGATTTTAGGAATCCTTGGATGCAGATCGACGGCGAAAGGATCCCCGATTCCCAAATGGCATCCCTTTTCACGATCCGGTGCGAAATAGCCAAGATATTCGCCAAAAACTGCGGAAAACCCGAATTCGCACTTTTCCAAGGGGAACCCCCAGGATTTTTGCCAAAAATCGATCCAAAACTTTTGTTTGGAGGATTTTAGGAATCCTTGGATGCAGATCGACGGCGAAAGGATCCCCGATTCTCAAATGGCATCCCTTTTCACGATCCGGTGCGAAATAGCCAAGATATTCGCCAAAAACTGAGGAAAACCCGAATTCGCACTTTTCCAAGGGGAACCCCCAGGATTTTTGCCAAAAATCGATCCAAAATTTTGTTTGGAGGATTTTAGGAATCCTTGGATGCAGATCGACGGCGAAAGGATCCCCGATTCCCAAATGGCATCCCTTTTCACGATCCGGTGCGAAATAGCCAAGATATTCGCCAAAAACTGAGGAAAACCCGAATTCGCACTTTTCCAAGGGGAACCCCCAGGATTTTTGTCAAAAATCGATCCAAAATTTTGTTTGGAGGATTTTAGGAATCCTTGGATGCAGATCGACGGCGAAAGGATCCCCGATTCCCAAATGGCATCCCTTTTCACGATCCGGTGCGAAATAGCCAAGATATTCGCCAAA